>NC_090737.1:22664833-22719833 GCF_036898095.1 Palaemon carinicauda
ACAAGGATTCACCCCTTTCCACCCACTTCCCCCTTTCCTAATTACAACCCATCTCACCAGGGTATGACTACTCTCTCTCTTCCATAGGAACCGAGGGACGACGAGCGTGACCGGAATATTATATATATATATATATATATATATATATATATATATATATATATATATATATATATATATACATATATATATATGTATATACAGTATATATATATATATATATATATATATATATATATATATATATATATATATATCCACACACTGGTTCTTTATTATATAGGAGAGATTCTTAGAATGATTTCTGTTCTGTGAAACAATAAGGCTTTGAACATAATTATAAAATACCTCGTTTTTAACGCTGTTACTGATCATGATTTTCAACTTGCAATATTTTTCATCATAAATGCAGTAAACCAATAGTTGCATGAAATGCAATTTCAGGCGGGAGGGGGGGAGGGGGTTTGATATGGAGTAAAATCAATCTTAAAAGTCACTACTTGGAACAATAAATTGAATTTTTTAATGCGTTGAAAGTTAAAGAGCGTCTTAATCAAATCTGAGGGACCTGTAATGTGAATTAAAATGGTCTAAAAGTTGGTATATTTACTTGAATGGAGAAGTATTGAATTAAAAGCGTTGAAAGTCAAAGAGCGTCTTAATTAAATCTGAGTGGCCTGTAATATGAATTAAAATGGTCTAAAAGTTGGTTCATTTACATGAATGGAGAAGTATTGAATTAAAAGCTCAAGATACAAATGACTGGTGAAATATAACAGAGGCCCTTTGCATCAATGGGCGTAGGAGATGATGATGATGATGATATTTACATCCATGGAGAATCATAAACAGTAGTAGCAAACAGTTATTTGAATGTACCTGTACATAATATATACCAATATAATGTGTATTTAGCGTTATACTGTATTCATCTTACCACTTATGCATATATACTGTATACTGTTCATATAAGATTTATTATAACAGCTTCTGATCGCCCAAGGATTCGAACCCAGAAGCTATTACAATAAGTTATTTCCGCCTTGGGTCTCTGATCCCGAGACAGAGCGAATTCGATATTAAGAGGTATTTAAGGCTTATATGAATATACTGTATGAAGAACACGAGTAAATGTGAAAAATTATCAAATATAATGTATATATATTATCTATATATTTATATATATAAAAATACTACATACACATATGTATGTATATATATGCATACAAAACAAACACACACTCATATATGTATATATATATATATATATATATATATATATATATATATATATATATATATATATGTATGTATATCTATATCTATATATATATATAGATAGATATATATTTTTATATATATACATACATATATATATATATATATATATATATATATATATATATATATATATATACATACAGTATATGTATATATTGTGTACAGATGAGATAGATAAAGGGTATAAGATGCACTGTTAAAAATTTGCAGAAAAAAAACGGTAAATGCCTGGCAACCTTTATTCCAGGATTTCTAGTTTTAAAAACGGTAAAATTACGGTCGCCTGTATTTTACTGAAATACGGCTGAGAAGAATACATTTTTAGGGAGAATTGCCGATTAAAATTACGTTTTTTTAAACAATGTAGTTGAGAATTAAGCAGGGTATGTGATGGGGCTCGACACGATACTGGTGAGCATTCTATGAATATGTAAGTCAAGACTAATATCCAAGAGATTCGTATTTCACAATGGATTAATCCAAGCTTCAGTAGCTCAAAAATTAATGTCTCATTGACTGATGTATCGTTTTTTCTCTGGACCTCCTCGACAACACAAGTCCTTTTAAGTCGCCTCAGAGGATACGCCAAAATATTTCTCTTGTTCTTCATTGAGGTCAGCTGTCAAGAAATTCGTCAATGAAGACGTGGTGGAATGGCCGCTCTTGAGTGACATGAGAATAGAGGAAATTTCGGCGGTCGAGACATGGAAAATGTTTCTTTTTAGTTGTTATAATTATGAGATTTTTAGCTGTTTTAATTATGAGATATCGTAGTCCTAAGGTTTAAAGGCCGCTCATGAATGGTAGAGGTAAGGGACAGTGACAATGCCTTAGACACTGACCATATCTACATATGATCAGCGCCCAATTACCCTCTCCACCCAAGCTAGGACCAGGGAGGGCCAGGTTATGGCTGCTGATGACTTACCAGGTAGATCTATAAGGCTCTCCCAAATCCCACATCCTTAGCTCACAAGGATGGTAAAGTTGCAGACAATACAAGAAATTACTAAGCTTGAGCGTGATTCGAACCCCAGTCCGGCAGATCGCCAAGCAGGTACGTTTCCAATAAGCCACCACAACCCTAACGATACTGACTGATATGGATACTGAGGAAGGTATGGAAGCTTCCAGCACAAGGAATTTATCAGTTAATGGATATATGCACTATTTATTGCCTTGTTTTTCTCCGAAGCAAACAGCTCAGGTTTTGTGGGTACTATGAGGATATATTTCTCTCTCCCCTGGAATCAGAGGTGGGTGGGGTTGACAAGAACGGAAAATTATTATTTGAACTGGAATATGTCACCAAATTTGATAAAGAATGGCAAATCTTCTTTTATGAAGCGACATAAAGGGTAGGGGTTTCTGCACTAATACTTATCTATAATCTTTATGAAGGCTTGAATAATGTACAGCTTAGCGAACTCAACAATTCTCACCTGCCAAAGGCAATTAAGTAAACAGTAAATTTTCAACCTACATTTGATGTTTAATCTATCAACTGAGTGTTAACTGTATGGAACTTAACATATGAAAAATAAATTTTCTTCATCTTCCAGTAGCTTTCTTCTAAATTTGCATCAATTAGATAATAAATTTTTTTTTTATTAGTAACACGACCTAAGTGAAGCATGTTCGATAATGCGGTCTTATATATTCACGGGCAGAACTTAGGTCTGCAAAATACTAAAGGCAACCAAAAACATATTCGTGAAACGCTGAAAAAAAAAAAAAAAAAAATATATATATATATATATATATATATATATATATATATATATATATACCATGACCTCTATTTTTTCAGGTTTAATTGTAATTAAAAAAGAAATACCTCTGGAGTTAGATCAAACATGAACTGTTACAATACTACATTATCTGGTGTTCGGAGTTTGGATAAACGTGCTCCATATTCTTTTTCCTCTTCTTCATCGGAGAATAAACTCAGCAGTAGATTTTAGAAATCTTGAAAGTGAGAAAAATATTTACTGACTTCAACTAAAATTAGACCTACCACCTAATTTGAACTTCCTTCACCAAACTTTCAGCTGGGCTCCACAAGGCACTAGAATAATTGGAAGACCTAGGCAAAAATGGCAGAGGACTATGAAGCGTGAGGATGACGAATGAAGAAGTTTTGATTTAAAAGCTGAAGATAGAGACGACTGGCGAAATCTAACCGAGGCCTTTTGCTTCAATAGGCGTAGGAGGAGATGATGATGATGATGACGATGGGCCATTCAACGCCCAAATGTCATGGGGGGAACCCCCATGAAGTAAGATTAGGAGAGGTTGGAGGGCAAGAAGGAAAACGGAAGCAATAATGGAGGTAATATAGAAGGATATAATGGAGGGTAGTTGTGGGCCGAAGGAACGCTGCAATGACCCGAAATTGATTAATTGATTGAGTTATCTGGCATCCTACCATCTAAGGTCATTGATGCCGATATCCTTTGTAATAAATAAATAAATAAATAAATGAAATGAAATTCAGAACAATAAAAGTAAAGATGTCCTTATAAAAGATAAATAGCTTTCGAAAGACATGCTTCTGAAATAAATCTAAAAATACCGCTAGCATGGTACAACACATCATGTCAAAGAATCTTGGCAAGAATGAACCGGCTATCCTCACCTCGAGCCTCAAACAGATATCTATTTCTCAAGGTACGCAGAGAGGGGGCATTCCATCAACAAGTGCCTCAGTATCAAGAGTATCAAACAGTCAGAGCAATATAGCTGATGTTGCCCAGTCATTAGAAACTCGTATGTTAATCTGTGTCAATCGAGTGTGACCAATGCGGAGACGACAAAGAGCAGCCTCCCAATGACCCGTAAGTTGCATCAGTAGAACTTCAAAAGTTCAATTTTCCAGAGAATTTTTTTATGCTGAACAGGATAACAAAGTCTTTTTAAAGTTTATATATGAAATAGCTGTTTTAATGTTGTTAATGTTTTTAAAATATTTAATTTTAATTGTTCATTATTTCTTATATCGTTTATTTATTTCCTTATTTCTTTTTCTCACTGGGCTATTTTTCCCTGTTTAGAGCCCTTGTTCTTATAGCATCTTGTTTTTTCCAACTATAGTTGTAGCTTAGCTAGTAATAATAATAATAATAATTAAAATAATAATAATAATAATAATAATAATAATAATAATAATAATAATAACATTACAATAACAATAATAATAATAATAATAATAATAATAATAATAGTAATAATAATAATAATAATGCTTACAATGGACCTCATGACGTGCAATAACAGCGGGACTCTCCTTAGGTCTTATTTCTTCGTTACTATTCGAAGTTATTCAACTTCAACTTGAGGAGAACTAAAATGAAGTTATGACCATTACCTCATCTCAAGTAGGATTGCACAATGATCAGACTATATATATATATATATATATATGTATGTATGTATATATATATATATATATATATATATATATATATATATATATATATATATATATATATATATATGTATATATATATAAACTTAAAATCTGTCTAACCTTACAAATGCAAGAATAAACAAATGCGATGCAAATTTGTCACAATCACAAAGTATTTAAAAACGTTTAAAAAGACTAAAAAGAGAGTTAAATGCAAATAAAAAAAAGTCGGAACAAACAGTGGATGTACTGAGTTTTTATGATAATAATAATAATAATAATAATAATAATAATAATAATAATAATAATAATAATAATAATAATAATAATACTGAGAAGGAGAAACAGAAAACGTTGATTAAAGAAAAATCTGAACAGAAAAATAAAGGCAAATTAAACCACAGAGAGACACTCAAGGTGGCGAACCTTCACAATCATAAAATGCTATAAATTATCATTTAACGGCGCGTAATATAAGGGGAACGCTTGGGCAGATTCTAAGAAACTAGCCAATGAATTACATGCCTCCACATTCAACTCTTCTAATGGTATATTTGGAATATACTATATATTTATAGGTAGTAGGTTGGCCAGGGCACTAGCCACTCGTTAAGATACTACCACTAGAGAGCTATTAGGTCCTTTGGCCAGACAGTACTACATTGGATCCCTTTTTCTGGTTATGGCTCATTTTGTCTTTGCCTACACATACACCGAATAGTCTGGCCTATTCTTTCCACGTTCTCCTCTGTCCTCATACACCTAACAAAACTGAGATTACTAAACAATTCTTCTTCGCTCAAAGGGTTAGATATTGCACTGTAATTGTTCAGTGGCTAAATTCTTCTTGATAAGGATAAAAGAGACTCTTTAGCTATGGTAAGCAGCTCCTCTAGAAGAAGAACACTCCAAAATCAAACCATTGTTCTCTAGTCTTGGGTAGTGGCATAGCCTCTGCACCATGGCCTTCAGCTGTCTTGGATTAGAGTTCGTTTGCTTGAGGGTACACTTGGGTGTTATAATACATTTCTCTTCCTCTTGTGTTTTTATTATGGTTTTTATGTGAAAGGTGCAATTTAATGTTGTTACTATTCATAAAATATTTTATTTTTATTTTTCATTATTTCTCTTGTAGTTTTTTTTTTTTCTTTCCTCGTTTCCTTTCCTCACTGGGTTATTTTTCTCTGTTGGAGCCCATGGACTTATAGCATCTAGCTCTTCCACCTATTATTATAGCTTAGCTTTTAATAATAATAATAATAATAATAATAATAATAATAATAATAATAAGTAGATGAATATTAAAAGAGACCTGTTGACGAAAAGAATAATAGTTAAAAATATGTTGTTACGGGATATTACTCTGCAAAAAAATATTTTGTTTTCCATCTTTGATAGAAAAACTCATTCAAATATTCTCTCGCTGTCATATCAGAAAACTATTATTATCACCATTTTTACAAACTTAGAAGCAAAACATATTTTCCTTTACAATAAACTGAAAATAGATACACGCGCTTAAAATGCATACACACAAACACACACACACACACACACACACACACACACACATATATATATATATATACACATATGATCAGCAAAGCTATACTAATCAGGACCACCCATGGCTAATCCGCACTGGCCAGCGTCGTAATGAAAATTGGCCAAACTCCAAGACATGAATTGACATGGCTGAGGCTTTTATTCTACAGCGGAGTAGAAACCGGTGCATTTGTTGTTGGTATTGTTGTTATTGCTGTGTATATATATATATATATATATATATATATATATATATATATATATATATATATATATATATATATATATATATACATATATATATATATATACATATATATATACATAAATGTATATATTTACATTATATATGTGTATATATATATATATATATATATATATATATATATATATATATATATATATATATAGAGAGAGAGAGAGAGAGAGAGAGAGAGAGAGAGAGAGAGAGAGAGAGAGAGAGAGAGAGAGAGAGAGAGAGCAATCCCATTAATAGAAATTTTATTAGACACGAAAAAGTGCATTCTTCTGGCGCCATCTGGTCTAAAAATCTAAATAAGTAAAAATACTTCTGTGAGCGCAAAGTAATTTTAAACTGAAATAAACCTCTTGATAGAGAGAAAATTAAATATATTTAAAGTTTCTATAGTTCAAATAGGAAATATTTATTTTAATGTTCCTGTTCTTGAGATATCTTATTTTTCCTTGTTTCTTTTCCTATACAGGGCTATTTTCCCTGTTGGGGCCCCTGCTTTTCCAACTAGGGTTGTAGCTTAGCAAGTAATAATAATAATAATAATAATAATAATAATAATATCTTAGCAATGATTGATAGCCTACCACTTCATATGACTAACAAACTATCGTGATAAAAAGACCAGTCTGTGACCTGGGCACTAAACATCTTTAAAATAACAGTCACGTCAAAAACATATAAATGAAAAAGTAAGATCCGTAGGAAGCTCATTCTCCCATCCTTCGAAGCGTTATCAATACGTGAGAAAGTCTGGAAATTAATTATGACAGATACCCCTGGGCAACGTAGGAGTGTAACCAACAAAAACAAAAGCCGAACGTCCTTCTAATCGATGTTGAGCCGGAACAGGATGGAGCGAAATCAAGCTTCTGAATTGGTCATGCATAACAGCTTTCTTTGCACTGGGGTTACTGAGAAACTTTCAAATGCTCTCTCTCTCTCTCTCTCTCTCTCTCTCTCTCTCTCTCTCTCTCTCTCTCTCTCTCTCTCTCTCTCTCATTCTATTTCACTTATCTAGTTCAGCATTTAAATTAATAAATTATGGCAGTACACGAGATCTAAACTAGGAACACCGGAATTCAAGGGATCTCTGTAATATATATATATATATACATATATATATATATATATATATATATATATATATATATATATATATATATATATATATATATATATATAGGGATCTCTGACCAGCCGGCCGTTGAGATACGGTAGGCTAGAGAGTTATGGGGTCCTTTGACTGGCCAGACAGTACTACATTGGATCCTTCTCTCTGGTTACGGTTCTTTCCCTTTGCCTACACAGACACCGAATAGTCTGGCCTATTCTTTACAGATTCTCCTCTGTCCTCATACACCTGACAACACTGAGATTACCCAACAATTCTTCTTCACCCAAGGGGTTAACTACTGCAATGTAATTGTTCAGTGGCTACTTTCCTCTTGGTAAGGGTAGAAGAGACTCTTTAGCTATGGCAAGCAGCTCTTCTAGGAGAAGGACATTCCAAAATTAAACCATTGTTCTCTAGTCTTGGGTAGTGCCATAGCCTCTGTACCATGGTCTTCCACTGTCTTGGGTTAGAGTTTTCTTGCTTGAGGGTACACTCGGGCACACTGTTTTACCTAGTTTCTTTTCCTCTTGTTTTGTTAAAGTTTTTATTGTTTATATAGGAAATATTTATTTTAATGTTGTTACTATTCTTAAAATATTTAATTTTTCCTTGTTTCTTTTCCTCACTGGGCTATATATATACACACTGCTTTTCCAACTAGGGTTGTAGCTTAGCATTTAATAATAATAATAATAATAATAATAATAAACATGTTCTTAAATTATCCTTGCAAAGTAGTCCATGTATACTTCGATACCATATGCACAGAAACACACAAACAAAAAACGCATACACGTACATGCGCACACAATGACTGGTAAAGTAAACATGCCCGTGTGTGGGAAATTGATTATATTATTTCCATTACCACATCTCTAGGCTCTCTAGAGGAATTGTTTTGTTTTGGTAGAAACTAGGAAATGTTGAACGGCCTAGAATGAAGCGTGTAAGTATAATTACAGATTTAGGCTTTGTATAGACCTACTCGTTAACCGCCCAACCTTTTTTACGAGTTTGTAGATGTTTATTTGAGAAATTTTCTTTAATGAAAACTGAAAATTATAGAAATTATAGTTGGCGGAGTTGGGCAATTAACAAACAAGAAAAAGGTGGAAACGGAACATTATAAAGAATCTTTTTACTGCCTACAGAGTAGCATACGAGGCTAACTGTAAGCCGTATCACCTTGGATATAAATTTGAATAGTTTAAATGTACCTATGATTTTGAATAGTTATAGAAAGTAAGTTACGAGTTTTTTAAAACCATCCAATAAATTCCAACAAAACTACAGTTTTGGGTTTATAGAAAGCAGCTGCTCAGTCTAGAGTATTGCACAAATTTATTTAAAGGGTTAATTTAACGGTGTTTTTTAGTAAGTTTAAAGTCATTCTTCTTTCTAAAACCTTCGTAAGGCCAAGTTGAATCTACGTGCGGCTATACCGTATTCCAAAGATGGTGTTAGCTTAGTTTATCTTTATTATTATTATTATTATTATTATTATTATTATTATTATTATTACTTAAGCCACAATCCTAGTTGAACGTGCAGGGTGCTAAAAGCACTATAGGGTTTCTGCAAAAAAAAAAAAAAAAAAAAAAAAAAAAACGATTCATTCTAGTCATTAACTCAAGTATATGATGATTGTGGTTACCTATTGGAAACGTCCCTGCCTGGCAAACTGCCGGACTGGGGTTCTAGACCCGCTCAAGCATGATAGTTTCTTCTTATATCTGCAACCTCACTATCCTTGTGAGCTAAGAATGAGGGGTTTGCGGGAGCCTATAGAACTACCTGCTAAGTCATAAGCAGCCATTGCCTGGACCTTCCTGGTCTTACCTTGGGTAGAGAGTGGGCTTCGGCACTGGTCATATGGATATAAACTCAGTCTTTAGGACATTGTTCGGAAAAGGTATTGTCACTGTCCCTTGCCTCTGCCATTCATGAGTAACCTTTAAAGCCTTTAATGATTTACTTGACCTTCAATACCTTTAATGATTTACATGACCTTTACAACATAATGATTTACATGACCTTCAATACCTTTAATGATTTAGATGACCTTTTAAATATAATGATTTACATGACCTTAAAAACCTTTAATGATTTACATGACCTTTAAAACCTTTCATGATTTACACGACCTTTAAAACGTTTCATGATTATATGACATTTAAAACCTTAAATGATTTACATGGGAGTTCTGAGGAATTCTGAGTAAACTTAATAAAGTTATTTTTCATAGGAACCCTTAAAACTTATCACTTGAAATAGTCGCTGCATTATATAAAGAAGGTAAAAAATAAAGCGTAAAAAACGCACACCTTACGCAATTAAGACTCCAGTGTTGTTACGTTACGACGCAACCATACGAAAAACGTTAATTTCGAGGCAGTTGTGCGTCTTAAAAGTCAGAGTTGAACTCCCGTAACGTGTTAAACACAATGTTCATTTCTCTTTTTTGTATCTATAATTTTTCGTGTTACATGCCATCTTTACACCCCGGGAGTATTCAACCATAACTGAGAGAGAGAGAGAGAGAGAGAGAGAGAGAGAGAGAGAGAGAGAGAGAGAGAGAGAGAGAGAGAGAGAGAGAGACAGACAGACAGACAGAAAATTATAATCTCCCTTATATAATAAAGCAAATGTCTGGCTATATATATATATATATATATATATATATATATATATATATATATATATATATATATATATATATATATATATATATGGATAAATATCAACACAACATCGTGTTCAAATAGAAATAAATTTCTACCTCATACTTGGGATCGAACGCTGGCCCCTTCTAATGAAAGGCCAGGTCGAAACCAACCATGCCACGAGAGGACTTAAAAGAAATCGGAACCTAACTGCTACCCAGCAGTCCAGGATTTACCTGGCGAGACATCAGTCTCTTACCAGCGAGTTTTACCCGACTTCCCGTCCCACCACGTGACACAATTGGTAGTAGTTCATTCAAATTACCCCTAATGAATCAATATGGATAAATATCAACACAACATCGTGTTCAAATAGAAATAAATTTCTACCTCATACTTGGGATCGAACGCTGGCCCCTTCTAATGAAAGGCCAGGTCGAAACCAACCATGCCACGAGAGGACTTAAAAGAAATCGGAACCTAACTGCTACCCAGCAGTCCAGGATTTACCTGGCGAGACATCAGTCTCTTACCAGCGAGTTTTACCCGACTTCCCGTCCCACCACGTGACACAATTGGTAGTAATTCATTCAAATTACCCCTAATGAATCAATATGGATAAATATCAACACAACATCGTGTTCAAATAGAAATAAATTTCTACCTCATACTTGGGATCGAACGCTGGCCCCTTCTAATGAAAGGCCAGGTCGAAACCAACCATGCCACGAGAGGACTTAAAAGAAATCGGAACCTAACTGCTACCCAGCAGTTTCGACCTGGCCTTTCATTAGAAGGGGCCAGCGTTCGATCCCAAGTATGAGGTAGAAATTTATTTCTATTTGAACACGATGTTGTGTTGATATTTATCCATATTGATTCATTAGGGGTAATTTGAATGAATTACTACCAATTGTGTCACGTGGTGGGACGGGAAGTCGGGTAAAACTCGCTGGTAAGAGACTGATGTCTCGCCAGGTAAATCCTGGACTGCTGGGTAGCAGTTAGGTTCCGATTTCTTTTAAGTCCTCTCGTGGCATGGTTGGTTTCGACCTGGCCTTTCATTAGAAGGGGCCAGCGTTCGATCCCAAGTATGAGGTAGAAATTTATTTCTATATATATATATATATATATACATATATATAAGTATATATATACATATATATAGTATATACATATATATAGTATATATATAATATATATATACATATATATATATATATCTATATATATATATATATATATATATATATATATATATATATATATATACACAGTATATATATGCATATATATATCTATATATTTATATATATATATATTTATATATTTATATATATATATTTATATATTTATATATATATATTATATATATATTTATATATATATATATATATATATTATATATATATATATATATATATATATATATATATATATATATATATATATATATATTTCTTTCCGGTCACGCTGAGCAAAATTACCAGAAGTATAACTACTCGGTGGTCTCTCCCTGTCTCTCGGGTAGGAGGGAGAGGGAATAGTCACACCCGGGTGATAGGTGGTAACCCGAGTGGTATGCACGGAAAACACAACTGCCGTGGTGTAGTTAAGAAATGTGGAGGGTGGGAAGGGTTAGATCAGTGCGTGCGTGTTTTAGTTATATATCTATTTTCATCAATATTTCATAGCTATTATAATGTATTAGTTTTATTTTGACTGACTTTTATGATTTTTTTTTTCATTAATTTCTTTTTTACTTTTATATACCTATATTTTTATCAATGCTTAAAGCGCTCTAATAATGTATTTAGTTTTTAGCCTGACTTTTTTTATTATGCTTTTGCTTTTATATTGTTTTAAATGCATATATTTTTAGAGAAAAATTTCATAACGACACTATCAAATATTTTTATTGGTCCAAAAGCAACAGCAAATAATTTTTTTTTGTTTTCAACATTGTTTGATTATCTTATCAGATATTTGTAGTAGTGCAATCTCTGTAAATAATTTTGGTCTCAAACCATGTTGAAGATTTGTAAAGAAGCTCATGCAATTCTAAAAATGAAATTGTTTAGCAATAATTTTTTAAAGAATTTTTAACAGGACAGGTAACAAAGATATAGGCGCGTAATTAGTCAATATATCTTTCGCTTCACTTTTATAGATAGGAACTACATACGGAATATTCCACATATCAAGATAGACAATTGCTTGAAAGGTTTAAAGGATTAAAGGTAGCTCATGAATAGCAGAGGCAAGGGACAGTGACACTGCCCTAGCAGGACAATGCCATAGAGACTGACCTCATATCCATATGATTAGCACCTAAACCCCCTCTCCACCCAAGCTAGGACAAGGGAAGACCAGGTAATGGCTGCTGATGACGCTGCAGGTAGACTTATAGGCTCCCCGAAATTCCCCTTCCTTTGCTCACAAGGATGGTGAGGTTGCAGACAATGCAAGAAACTATCGAGTTTGCGACTCAATTTCCCGTTTAGCAGAACGCCAGGCAGGCGTAAGATAAAGACCAGTTATGAATAATGAATTTTTTTTATAAAACTTTTATTAGTTAAAATCTCAGTCTCGTAATCAACGGGTTTGAATATAAGCAAGTTGTCATGAGAATAATTAATCTGATTGATATTTTACGATATGATATCGTTATTTGCCAAATCATTTTAAGATTTTTTATATTTTTCCTACACTAGAAAAAAAAATCGTTAAAATTTATCATCTTTGCTTAATATATCCTCATTAGGGCACGCAGCCCGTCAAAAATGACGGCTAAATATTTAGACATGCACACACGCACACACACCCTGTCGGGGTATGACTCTCCCCCATACCCCAGAGACGGGGAGAACTGGGCGTGGCTGTTTATATAAATATACCAGACTTGATCTTTGTTATTTAAGGGAGATTGTTCTCAGTTAATTCAAGATTATTATCAGTGACCTTCAAAAGCATATTTTCGGCTGTTTTCCGTGTAACCGAGATATTTATATATTTTCTTTTTTTCAAATTAATTCTTGTAATGCTCTTTACGACTAGGGTCAATTACTAATTCAACTGTCTTTTTATCTCTATAATTCTCTCTTCGTAATTCATTATAAGGATCCTCTTTGAGAATACTTTGTGTTTGATCTCCTTTTATTGCAGAATGTGGTGGCCTATTGGAAGCATCCTTGCCTGGCGCTCGCTAGACTGGGGTTCGATCCCGCTCAAACTCGATAGCTTCTTTCTTGTCTGCAACCTCACAATCCTTGTGAGCTAATGTTGGGGGTTTGGGGGATCCTATAAGTTCACCTGCTGAGTCATCAGCAGCCATTGTTTGGCCTTCCCTGGTGCTAGCTTGGGAGGAGGGGCATTGGGCGCTAATTATTTGTATATATGATATGTCTCTAGGGTATTGTCCTGCTCGCTAGGGCATTGTCCTGCTCGCTAGGGCAATGTCACTATTACTTGCCTCTGCCATTCATGAGTAACATTTAAACCTTTATCCAGAGGGGGCTGAGGAAGGATCGTAGAAATTTTCTAGTCACAATGGGAGCGCAAGTATCAATACATAGATTCATGACGTTAGTTAACGTATTAACTCGAATACTTACGTCATCTATATGCAAGATAGTATTCAGTGTTTTCACTTTATTAAATAGCAAATTACAATTATGTGTTCTGTTAATAATTCCGTAAACAGTGAAAAGTTTTATAAATAGGAGAACGCTTTTTTTTTTTTTTCATACCCAGTAAAATACTAATCGCTAATTTAGTTACCATAGATTTACTATTAGTGATGAATATATCTAGCAAAGTTGATGAATTCTAAGTGACTCTAGAATGAATTTCGATCAGTTGGTCTAACTCTACACAATCAATAATCCAAGGCATTTAATTCCCAGCTGTCAGCAGGTCTTCATTAAAATCACGGAATATAAAAATAGGTTAGGTCCTTAAAATCACATTTTAAGAGCCTAAAACAAAAGCAAAAGAATCTACAGTAGCTTTAGAATGGTGGTAGAAACCATTAATAACAGAGAGAGAGAGAGAGAGAGAGAGAGAGAGAGAGAGAGAGAGAGAGAGAGAGAGAGAGAGAGAGAGAGAGAGAGAGAGAGCACCAAGAAATAAGGAGGAAAGATAAAGGGATAAGAAAAAACAAAAGAACGAGAATGCAGAACTTTATGATAACTGCAAACTTATTCTACTGCCATCTTTTGTTTCTTGAAGTGTTGAGCTTTCATTCAAAATTGAAACATATCAAAGCTCAATTCAACCGAATGAAAAGATAATGATAAAAATAAAAAACACAAATTCTACGGCGACCTTTCAATTTCATCTTGCTCTTCAATTGAGGGTTAATATATGGCAAAAGGCCTGAGCGCCTTCGAGGTATTGGTTAACCAATACCCCTATTTAAACATTCCATGATGGTAAGAAATGAGTTTGATTAGTATGAATCTCCAGTTAAGATGGCCGACATACACTGTTGAAAACAGTAATTTTAATCGAAAATTCTCGTAAAAATACGCAGTTCTCAGTCGTATTTCAGTAAAATCAGGCGACCGTAATTTTTTACATACATTGTTACTTAACTTATTTTACTTTGATGACTGCTTTTCTGGTCCCATATAGCAGGGGAACACCGCTCTCTACAGGACCTCCACTGTCGTTTTACTCTGTTCATTCAGAGTATTTAACGTTTCATATAACGTATTGTTCATTTACTGTTAAATCGTCACTGTTAAAGGACTCATGAAATCGTCTTTTACGTGTTGGTGAACTTAACATCACTCCTCTACGTCAATATATCCGTTTTTAAAACGGCAAATGCCTGGCAACATTTATTCCAGGAATTTTACCGTTTTTTACGGCAAATTTTTAAGTGTACCCAGGGCGTCGTCCCCCTGGTCATCACCACAGAGATGAGTATGATTTTCCAGCAAAGATGGCCGACTTACCCAGGGGCACATCCCTCTGTTCATCTCCACCACAGAGAGGTCGTCCCTTCCAGTACCCAAGGGAGCTACCATAGATCCTCTTCCAGTATCCAAGGGAGGAACCATAGAGATGCGAGGTCGTTGAACTAGAATTAGGTCAAAGAGAGAACATGGTTTCAACTGGTGATAAAAATAGGCAGGACGAGTTAATGGGTTCTAGAATGTGATAAAATGTGTCATCTAAGAACGGGAAGTTAATGGTGCATATATTACCTACTTTCCCTTCTTCCTCTCTCTCTCTCTCTCTCTCTCTCTCTCTCTCTCTCTCTCTCTCTCTCTCTCTCTCTCTCTCTCTCTCTCTCTCTCTCTCGTTTTCGGCATGTGTATGTATAACATATACATATAGCATGTTTGTATACGTTAACATAACTGTTAAGTACAAGTGAAATTTTGGTTTTCACGCCTTTTATAGAATATGCAATGTGATATGTTGAAATAAACAGAGCAAAAGAAAAAAAAAAAAGAAAAAAAAAGAAAAAAAAAAGACCAAACAGGACGATTTGAAAAAGAATTTATTGTAAAGTCTGTGAGGACTATCAGCCTCATGACCTAATCAAGGCAAAACTCGAAGAAAACAAGAATAGGATGAAGGTGAGAAAGAATTCGAATGAGGCTTAAGACTACAGCTGAAATAGAGTCATCTCATGAAGTTTAGCATACTGTATCAGTTGAGGAAAATATAAGTAGAGAGAGAGATTCAGATCTGAGAATTATGTTTTAATAGTCCACGCAATTCGATTTAAATAATTTTAATAATCAGAGTAATCTTATTAATTTTAATAATAATGATTTTAAAAATAATTAGTGATTATACAATATTTAAGTAGAAACGGTTGATTAATAAGGTTAAGAGATGTCATGCAAGAAGAGAGGTGATATTCACCTTAAACTTGATGGACCTGACACAAGAAATACTCATTGAAAAGGCACAGCGGTGCCATCTTGCAGCAGCAAAGAATAACTCAAAGATGACGTCAGATTAGTGTTGTTTACCTTATTAAATGCCTTCGATCTAACCAACTAAAAATTAAATAACAGATGAACCACAGTTAGTATGAGAGCGATATACTACAGGGAATGGTTAATAAAAACATAACGAATTAGTAATAGCCTACGAATGAAAACGGAAACTTTTGGCATTTAAGCAATCAATTTAAAGGCTTAAAAGGTCATTCAATGAATGGCACAGGCAAGGGACAGTGACAATGACTTAGCAGGAGAATGCCCTAGAGACTGACCATATGTTATTATCTTTATTATCAATAGCCAAGCTACAACCCTAGAAGGAAAAGCAAGATGCTATAAGACCAAGGGCTCCAACAGGGAAAAATAACCCACTGAGGAAAGGAAACAAGGAGAGGAAATAAGGAAATAAATAAACGATATAAGAGGTATTGAAAAATTAAATTGAAACTTTTAAAAAACATTAAAAACATTAAAACAGATAATTCATAGATAACTATGAAAAGACTTATGTCAGCCTGTTCAACATAAAAACATTCGCTGCAACTTTGAACTTTTGAAGTTCTACTGATTCAGCTACCTGTTCACCCAACCTAGGATCAGGAAGAGCCAAACAATGGCTGCTGATGACTCAGCAAATAGATCTATAAGTCTCTCCCAAACATCTCATCCTTAGCTTATAAGAATTATGAGGTTGCAGACACTACTAGGAACTATAGACTTTAAGCGGGGCTCATACCCCAGTCGACCAGATCGCCAGGCATGGACGTTTCAAATAGCCTACCACGACCATTATACTGCTCTAGATGGAGTTAATAAGAATTTTTCACTGTGATTACTCCGAGGTATTTTGCAATTAATACACATAATCGGAATGTTTTGAGAAGAGAGCCTAAATCATATCTATATCTTATCATTAATGTAGATTAGGTTGGAACGTTGAATTCAATTTCCAATAAAATTTTGAAATCCTTATATATATATATATATATATATATATATATATATATATATATATATATATATATATATATATATATATATACATATATATACATATATATTATGTATATATATATATATATATATATATATATATATATATATATATATATATATATATATATATATATATATATATATATATATATATATATATATATAAGCTACCGAGAGGCGAGTTGATAGACGTAAAGAATTCAATTAATTGAAAATAAACAACAGAGGATGTAAGGGCAATAAGAAAATATCAAGTTGCGCGGAAATTATAAATAAAGTCGTCAGTCGAAAATGTATTATTATTATTATTATTATTATTATTATTATTATTATTATTATTATTATTATTATTATTATTATTATTGTTATTATCATTACTAGCCAAGCCGCTGCCCTAGTTGGAAACACGCAAGGATTGAAGCACAATAGAATATATTAAGATGAATGTTGGGCACCGGAGCAACATATGAACTTTGAAACGAGGAATATGTAAACGGGGAAAATTGATTGATGAAGGGGAAAAAGAAATAGGCGGTTGAAGAGAAATTCTGAGATTCCTTTACAGATAAGAAATTCACAGAGAGAGAGAGAGAGAGAGAGAGAGAGAGAGAGAGAGAGAGAGAGAGAGAGAGAGAGAGAGATTGATTGATTGATTGATTTAAAGTTTTCAGGCATCCTGACATCTGAGGTCATTGACGCCGAGAGAGAGAGAGAGAGAGAGAGAGAGAGAGAGAGAGAGAGAGAGAGAGAGAGAGAGAGAGAGAGAGAGAGATCAAGTTTGGCTAAGAACCTTATGAGCTACAGGGATCTCAAAATAAGCGAGATAAAAAATCTTTAATGTTTTAAAAAAAATACTTTAGTAGTAACAGTATATTAAGCAATAACAACTGTATTTTTTTTTTTTTTTTAAACATTCGTTTAGTATGAGATATTCCAAAGGAATTATCCCAGACGTCGGTTGGTTAAGAAATTAAAGGTTAAAAATGTCTGGTTTCAGTTCCAGTTTCATCAGAATAGATGGTCACCAGAACGTCATCCGGGCAAGCCCAACCCCCCCTGTGGTGCCATAACACAACATTGGCCTCCAGAGTAAGCAGCTTAAACTCACGGTCCAGGACTGGGATCGATCTGCTGCCATGCAAATGCTAGGGGAACACGTTGCCACTGTACTTGCCAGGATTAACCGGTTAAAGAGATAAACCGAAAGGTAAATAAAATGAGACATTTTAAAAAGTAAAGTAATTGAGACCTCCTTTTAAAAAGTAAATAAAATGAGACCTCATTTTAAAAAGTAAATAAAATGAGAACTCATTTTAAAAAGTAAATAAAATGAGACCTCATTTTAAAAAGTAAATAAAATGAGACCTCATTTTAAAAAGTAAATAAAATGAGACCTCATTTTAAAAAGTAAATAAAATGAGACCTCATTTTTCTCATTTTAAAAAGTAAATAAAATGAGACCTCATTTTAAAAAGTAAATGAGACCTAATTATAAAATGTAAATGAAATGAGACATTTTAAAAGGTAAATGAGACCTCATTTTAAAAGGTAAATAAAATGAGACCTCATTTTAAAAAGTAAATAAAATGAGACCTCATTTTAAAAAGTAAATAAAATGAGACCTCATTTTAAAAAGTAAATAAAATGAGACATCATTTTAAAAGTAAATAAAATGACACATCATTTTAAAAAGTAAATAAAATAAGACATTTTAAAAAGTAAACGAGACCTAATTATAAAAAGTAAATAAAATGAGACATTTTAATAGGTAAATGAGACCTCATTTTAAAAGGTAAATAAAATGAGACCTCATTTTAAAAAGTAAATAAAATGAGACCTCATTTTAAAAAGTAAATAAAATGAGACCTCATTTTAAAAAGTAAATAAAATGAGACATCATTTTAAAAGTAAATAAAATGACACATCTTTTTAAAAAGTAAATAAAATGAGATATTTTAAAAAGTAAACGAGACCTAATTATAAAAAGTAAATAAAATGAGACATTTTAATAGGTAAATGAGACCTCATTTTAAAAGGTAAATAAAATGAGACCTCATTTTAAAAAGTAAATAAAATGAGACCTCATTTTAAAAAGTGAATAAAATGAGACCTCATTTTAAAAAGTAAATAAAATGAGACATCATTTTAAAAAGTAAATAAAATGAGATATTTTAAAAAGTAAATGAGACCTAATTATAAAAAGTAAATAAAATGAGACATTTTACAAGGTAGATGAGTCCTCATTTTAAAAAGTAAATAAAATGAGACGCCATTTTAATATTTGTTAAACTTCAAGAGCTCAAGAACTGTAGGAACCTTGTAAAATCAAAAACTGTTAGAACTCGAAAACATGTAAAAAGACAGATTACGACGAGTGACGGTATGAATTCGAAGAGAGACTCACGTCAGAGAGAAGAAAGCACGATATCTGATTTACAAATTTCTTTTTCTATAAGACTAAGGCAGGTAACAGTTTAAATTTACTGTGAGGAAAACTTATCATTGAGTAAATAAATTTTCAGTATTGGTCGGTATAAAAATGCAATTTTCAGTAGGCCATAATAAAAAAAAAAAAGAAAAAAAAAAATTTTTTTTTCAGTATATTGGAATGAAAGCATAAATTTTCAGCAGATCAGAATAAAAACACCAGTTATCAGTAGATCGGAATAAAAACACTGATTTTCAGTAGATCGGAATAAATACACCAATTTTCAATAAATCAAAATAGAAAAAAAAATCAATCGATTGGAACTAAAACACCAATTTGCAGTACATCTGAATAATAAAGAATTCAATCGATTGGAATTAAAACACCAATTTGCAGTAGATCGAAATAAAAAAAAAATTCAATCGATTGGAATTAAAACACCAATTTTCGGTATATCGCAATATAAACCCAATTTTTCAGTAGATTGGAATAAAAATAAATATTTCCAGTAAATCGGAATGAAACCAAGCTTTCAGTAGATTGGAACGAAAATAAAATTTTCAATAGATCGGAATAAAAACCCAAATTTTCAGTTGATCAGAATATAAACAAATTTTCAACCGACTGCAATAAAAACACCAATTTTCGATCGATCGGAATAAAAACCACCAATTTTCAGTTTATTGCAATAAAAATACAGATTTTCTTTCGATCTCAATAAAACAGAAATTTTCAGCCTATCGGAATAAAAACCATAATTTTCAGTAAATAGGAATAAAAACAGTAATTTTTAGTCAATTAGAATAAAAACACCAATTTTCAGCCAATCGGAATAAAAAACAGAAATTTTCAGATGGTCGAAATAAAAACAGTAATTTTCAGTTGATCGGAACAAAAACAGCAATTTTCCCTTGATCGAAATTAAAACAGAAATTTTCTGTTGATCGAAATAAAAACAGCAATTTTCTTTGGATCGAAAAAACCGTAATTTTCAATGGATCGGAAAACCCGTAATTTTCTGTCGGTCGGAATAAAAAAAAAAAAAAAATTTCAGTTGATCGGAATAAAATCAGCAATTTTCAGTCTATTGGAATAAAAACCTTAATTTTCAGTAAATAGGAATAAAAACAGCAATTTTTAGTCAATCAGGATAAAAACAAATTTTCAGTCAATCAGAATAAAAACAGAAATTTTCAGATGGTCGAAAAAAAACAGTAATTTTCAGTTGATCAGAAAAACAGTAATTTTCTGTCGAGCAGAATAAAAAAAACATATTTTTAGTAGATATAAATATGAATAAAAACAACAATTTTTATTTGACCAGAATAAAAACAACAATTTTCATTTCATCAGCATCAGAATAAAAACAACAATTTTCATTTGATCAGAATAAAAACAACAATTTTCATTTGATCAGAATAAAAACAACAATTTTCATTTGATCTGAATAAAAACAACAATTTTCATTTGATCAGAATAAAAACAACAATTTTCATTTGATCTGAATAAAAACAGTAATTTTTAGTCGATCAGAATAAAAACAGTCATTTTCAGTCAATCGGAATTAAAACAGTCATCTTCAGTCGATCGGAATAAAAACAGTCATTCTTAGTTGATCAGAATAACAACAGTAATTTTCAGTCGATCGGAATAAAAACAGTAATTTTCAGGCGATCGGAATTAAAACAGTCATTTTCAGTCGATCAGAATATAAAGTCATTTTTAGTCGATCAGAATAAAAACAGTCATTTTCAGTCAATCGGAATTAAAACAGTCATTTTCAGTCGATCGGAATAAAAACAGTCATTCTTAGTTGATCAGAATAAAAACAGTAATTTTCAGTCGATCGGAATAAAAACAGTAATTTTCAGTCGATCGGAATAAAAACAGTAATTTTCAGGCGATCGGAATTAAAATAGTCATTTTCAGTCGATCAGAATAAAAACAGTCATTTTTAGTCGATCAGAATAAAAACAGTCATTTTCAGTCAATCGGAATTAAAACAGTCATTTTCAGTCGATCGGAATAAAAACAGTCATTTTAGTCGATCAGAATAAAAACGGTCATTTCAGTCGATCGGAATAAAAACAGTAATTTTCAGTCGATCGGAATTAAAATAGTCATTTTCAGTCGATCAGAATAAAAACAGTCATTTTCAGTCGATCGGTATAAAAACAGTCATTTTCAGTCGATCGGAATTAAAATAGTCATTTTTAGTCGATCAGAATAAAAACACCAATTTTCAGTTGATCAGAAAAAAACAATAATTTTCAGTAGAGAGGAATAAAAACAGCAATTTTCAGTTGATCGAAATAAAAACAGAATTTTCTGTTGCTCAGAATAAAAATAGTAATTTCCAGTCAATTAGAAAAACCATTATTTTTAGTCACTCGGAAAAACAATAATTTTCTATTGATCGGAATAAAAACACCAATTTTCAGTAAATAGGAATAAAAACAGCAATTTTCAGGTGATCGGGATAAAAACAGTAATTTTCAGTTAATTGGAATAAAGACTTTAATTTTCAGTCAATCGGAATCACAGTAATCTTAAGTCGATTGGAATAAAAACAGTAATTTTCAGTCACTCGGAATAAAAACAACAATTTCCAGTAGATTGGAATAAAAAGAGCAATTTTAGGTTATTCAGATAAAAACAGCTATTTCTAGTTGATTAGAATAAAAACACTATTTTCAGTTGATCGGAATAAAAACAGCAATTTCCAGTTGATTAGAATAAAAACACTAATTTTCAGTTGATCGGAATAAAAACAGCAAATTTAAGTCGATCGGCATAAAAACAGCAATTTTCAGTAGATGGGACAAAACCTAAAATTTTCAGTAGATTGGATTAAAAACACCAATTTTCAGGTGATCGGAATAAAAACGGCAATTTTCAGTAAAAGGAACAAAACCACAAATTTTCAGTTCATTGGATTAAAAACACCAATTTCCAGGCGATCGCAAATAAAACAGCAATTTTCAGTAGAAGGAACAAAACCCCAAATTTTCAGTTCATTGGATTAAAAACACCAATTTCCAGGCGATCGCAAATAAAACAGCAATTTTCAGTAGAAGGAACAAAACCCCAAATTTTCAGTTGATTGGATTAAAAACACCAATTTTCAGGCGATCGGAATAAAAACAGCAATTTTCAGTAGAAGGAACAAAACCACAAATTTTCAGTTGATTGGATTAAAAACAGCAATTTTCAGGCGATCGGAATAAAAACAGCAATTTTCAGTAGAAGGAACAAAACCCCAAATTTTCAGTTCATTGGATTAAAAACACCAATTTTCAGGCGATCGCAATAAAAACAGCAATTTTCAGTAGAAGGAACAAAACCACAAATTTTCAGTTTATTGGATTAAAAACACCAATTTTCAGGCGATCGGAATAAAGACAGCAATTTTCAGTAGAAGGAACAAAACCCCAAATTTTCAGTTCATTGGATTAAAAATACCAATTTTCAGGCGATTGGAATAAAAACAGCAATTTTCAGTAAAAGGAACAAAACCACAAATTTTCAGTTCATTGGATTAAAAATACCAATTTTCAGGCGATCGGAATTAAAACAGCAATTTTCAGTAAAAGGAACAAAACCGCAAATTTTCAGTTGATTGGATTAAAAACACCAATTTTCAGGCGATCGCAATAAAAACAGCAATTTTCAGAAGGAACAAAACCACAAATTTTCAGTTCATTGGATTAAAAACACCAATTTTCAGGCGATTGGAATAAAAACAGCAATTTTCAGTAGAAGGAACAAAACCACAAATTTTCAGTTCATTGGATTAAAAATACCAATTTTCAGGCGATCGGAATTAAAACAGCAATTTTCAGTAAAAGGAACAAAACCAAAAATTTTCAGTTGATTGGATTAAAAACAGCAATTTTCAGGCGATCGGAATAAAAACAGCAATTTTCAGTAGAAGGAACAAAACCACAAATTTTCAGTTGATTGGATTAAAAACACCAATTTTCAGGCGATCGGAATAAAAACAGCAATTTTCAGTAGATGGAACAAAACCACAAATTTTCAGTTGATTGGATTAAAAACAGCAATTTTCAGGCGATCGGAATAAAAACAGCAATTTTCAGTAGAAGGAACAAAACCACAAATTTTCAGTTGATTGGATTAAAAACACCAATTTTCAGGCGATCGCAAATAAAACAGCAATTTTCAGTAGAAGGAACAAAACCCCAAATTTTCAGTTCATTGGATTAAAAATACCAATTTTCAGGCGATCGGAATTAAAACAGCAATTTTCAGTAAAAGGAACAAAACCACAAATTTTCAGTTCATTGGATTAAAAATACCAATTTTCAGGCGATCGGAATTAAAACAGCAATTTTCAGTAAAAGGAACAAAACCAAAAATTTTCAGTTGATTGGATTAAAAACAGCAATTTTCAGGCGATCGGAATAAAAACAGCAATTTTCAGTAGAAGGAACAAAACCACAAATTTTCAGTTGATTGGATTAAAAACACCAATTTTCAGGCGATCGGAATAAAAACAGCAATTTTCAGTAGAAGGAACAAAACCACAAATTTTCAGTTGATTGGATTAAAAACAGCAATTTTCAGGCGATCGGAATAAAAACAGCAATTTTCAGTAGAAGGAACAAAACCACAAATTTTCAGTTGATTGGATTAAAAACACCAATTTTCAGGCGATCGGAATAAAAACAGCAATTTTCAGTAGAAGGAACAAAACCACAAATTTTCAGTTGATTGGATTAAAAACAGCAATTTTCAGGCGATCGGAATAAAAACAGCAATTTTCAGTAGAAGGAACAAAACCACAAATTTTCAGTTGATTGGATTACAAACACCAATTTTCAGGCGATCGGAATAAAAACGTCAATTTTCGGTAGAATGGATTGGAAACAAATTTTCAGTAGACAAGAATAAAAGCATTAGAAACAGCAGAAGGAGACGGTATGATTGAAGAGTGTTCGTCTAAACCGAATAATATTTTAAAGAGCAGGAGTTTTTAAACCGAAAGCTTAGAGGATATATATATATATATATATATATATATATATATATATATATATATATATATATATATATATATATATATATATATACATATATCTATATATATCTATATCTATCTATATACATATATGTATATCTATCTATATACATATATCTATATCTATCTATATACATATATCTATATCTATCTATCTATCTATATATATATATATATATATATATATATATATATATATATATATATATATCTATATTTTATATATATATATATATATATATATATATATATATATATATATATATCTATATTTTATATATATATATATATATATATATATATATATATATATATATATATATATATATAGAGAGAGAGAGAGAGAGAGAGAGAGAGAGAGAGAGAGAGAGAGAGAGAGAGAGAGAGAGAGAGAGAGAGAGAGAGAGAGAGAGAGAGAGAGAGAGAGAATTTTAACAAAAGGGGGAAAAGTGGTTGGGTGGGTGTATAGCCTGTGGTAAAAAGTTATGACTTTAATATAATCCATCACAGGATTAGAGTTGAAGGGCCAAAAAAAAAAATGTCGACATTCTTGACGTGGAAAACGAAGAAGTAGGGCGCATAAGTAGGATATTTCGGAATCCTCTTGACAAGCGTTAAGAATGTTGATACTTTGCAATAAAAAAAATATTGGTTGTTTGCATTATTGGTAAGTTTGCAATAGATTATATTGGTACTTCCAACTAAAAAATATCCGTACTTTGCATTAAAAAATAGCGGTACTTCAACCAAAAAAATATTGGTACTTTTCATTAAAGAATATTGGTTCTTTGCATTAAAAAATAATGGTAATTTGCATTGAAAAAATATTAGTAGTTTGCATTGAAAATTATTGGTACTTTGCATTAAAAATATTGGTAGTTTGCATTGAAAATTATTAATACTTTGCATTACAAAATATTGGTAGTTTGCATTAAAAAATATTGGTAGTTTGCACTGAAAATTATTGATACTTTGCATTACAAAATATTGGTACTTTACATTGAAAATTATTGGTAGTTTGCATTAAAAATTATTGGTACTTTGCATTAAAAATTATTGGTACTTTGCATTAAAGAATATTGGTAGTTTGCATTGAAAATAATTGATAATTTGCATTACAAAATATTGGTACACTGCATTGAAAATTATTAGTACTTTGCATGAAAAATAATGTATATAAAACAACCCAAACCCAAACATATCAGAGAACTATGTAGGGTTAACGAATATCATTATTTATGGATCGTTATTTAGTAGGGCAGTAACAATGTATAGGAGAGCTTTATAGGTCAAGCCGTCCATTGAACCCATTTTCTCCATTTTTTCCTTCTTAAAACTCAAAGTCTACGGCCGAGATAAGCGAGCGACAGCCAGTGATACCCTTACATGTTGTTAAGGGGAAGGAGAAGAGGGGGTTAGGAGGAGAGGGGGGTCAATAATGGGATGGAATATATCCGTTTTTAAAACGGCAAATGCCTGGCAACATTTATTCCAGGAATTTTACCGTTTTTTACGGCAAATTTTTAAGTGTACCCAGGGCGTCGTCCCCCTGGTCATCACCACAGAGATGAGTATGATTTTCCAGCAAAGATGGCCGACTTACCCAGGGGCACATCCCTCTGTTCATCTCCACCACAGAGAGGTCGTCCCTTCCAGTACCCAAGGGAGCTACCATAGATCCTCTTCCAGTATCCAAGGGAGGAACCATAGAGATGCGAGGTCGTTGAACTAGAATTAGGTCAAAGAGAGAACATGGTTTCAACTGGTGATAAAAATAGGCAGGACGAGTTAATGGGTTCTAGAATGTGATAAAATGTGTCATCTAAGAACGGGAAGTTAATGGTGCATATATTACCTACTTTCCCTTCTTCCTCTCTCTCTCTCTCTCTCTCTCTCTCTCTCTCTCTCTCTCTCTCTCTCTCTCTCTCTCTCTCTCGTTTTCGGCATGTGTATGTATAACATATACATATAGCATGTTTGTATACGTTAACATAACTGTTAAGTACAAGTGAAATTTTGGTTTTCACGCCTTTTATAGAATATGCAATGTGATATGTTGAAATAAACAGAGCAAAAGAAAAAAAAAAAAGAAAAAAAAAGAAAAAAAAAAGACCAAACAGGACGATTTGAAAAAGAATTTATTGTAAAGTCTGTGAGGACTATCAGCCTCATGACCTAATCAAGGCAAAACTCGAAGAAAACAAGAATAGGATGAAGGTGAGAAAGAATTCGAATGAGGCTTAAGACTACAGCTGAAATAGAGTCATCTCATGAAGTTTAGCATACTGTATCAGTTGAGGAAAATATAAGTAGAGAGAGAGATTCAGATCTGAGAATTATGTTTTAATAGTCCACGCAATTCGATTTAAATAATTTTAATAATCAGAGTAATCTTATTAATTTTAATAATAATGATTTTAAAAATAATTAGTGATTATACAATATTTAAGTAGAAACGGTTGATTAATAAGGTTAAGAGATGTCATGCAAGAAGAGAGGTGATATTCACCTTAAACTTGATGGACCTGACACAAGAAATACTCATTGAAAAGGCACAGCGGTGCCATCTTGCAGCAGCAAAGAATAACTCAAAGATGACGTCAGATTAGTGTTGTTTACCTTATTAAATGCCTTCGATCTAACCAACTAAAAATTAAATAACAGATGAACCACAGTTAGTATGAGAGCGATATACTACAGGGAATGGTTAATAAAAACATAACGAATTAGTAATAGCCTACGAATGAAAACGGAAACTTTTGGCATTTAAGCAATCAATTTAAAGGCTTAAAAGGTCATTCAATGAATGGCACAGGCAAGGGACAGTGACAATGACTTAGCAGGAGAATGCCCTAGAGACTGACCATATGTTATTATCTTTATTATCAATAGCCAAGCTACAACCCTAGAAGGAAAAGCAAGATGCTATAAGACCAAGGGCTCCAACAGGGAAAAATAACCCACTGAGGAAAGGAAACAAGGAGAGGAAATAAGGAAATAAATAAACGATATAAGAGGTATTGAAAAATTAAATTGAAACTTTTAAAAAACATTAAAAACATTAAAACAGATAATTCATAGATAACTATGAAAAGACTTATGTCAGCCTGTTCAACATAAAAACATTCGCTGCAACTTTGAACTTTTGAAGTTCTACTGATTCAGCTACCTGTTCACCCAACCTAGGATCAGGAAGAGCCAAACAATGGCTGCTGATGACTCAGCAAATAGATCTATAAGTCTCTCCCAAACATCTCATCCTTAGCTTATAAGAATTATGAGGTTGCAGACACTACTAGGAACTATAGACTTTAAGCGGGGCTCATACCCCAGTCGACCAGATCGCCAGGCATGGACGTTTCAAATAGCCTACCACGACCATTATACTGCTCTAGATGGAGTTAATAAGAATTTTTCACTGTGATTACTCCGAGGTATTTTGCAATTAATACACATAATCGGAATGTTTTGAGAAGAGAGCCTAAATCATATCTATATCTTATCATTAATGTAGATTAGGTTGGAACGTTGAATTCAATTTCCAATAAAATTTTGAAATCCTTATATATATATATATATATATATATATATATATATATATATATATATATATATATATATACATATATATACATATATATTATGTATATATATATATATATATATATATATATATATATATATATATATATATATATATATAAGCTACCGAGAGGCGAGTTGATAGACGTAAAGAATTCAATTAATTGAAAATAAACAACAGAGGATGTAAGGGCAATAAGAAAATATCAAGTTGCGCGGAAATTATAAATAAAGTCGTCAGTCGAAAATGTATTATTATTATTATTATTATTATTATTATTATTATTATTATTATTATTATTATTATTGTTATTATCATTACTAGCCAAGCCGCTGCCCTAGTTGGAAACACGCAAGGATTGAAGCACAATAGAATATATTAAGATGAATGTTGGGCACCGGAGCAACATATGAACTTTGAAACGAGGAATATGTAAACGGGGAAAATTGATTGATGAAGGGGAAAAAGAAATAGGCGGTTGAAGAGAAATTCTGAGATTCCTTTACAGATAAGAAATTCACAGAGAGAGAGAGAGAGAGAGAGAGAGAGAGAGAGAGAGAGAGAGAGAGAGAGAGAGAGAGAGATTGATTGATTGATTGATTTAAAGTTTTCAGGCATCCTGACATCTGAGGTCATTGACGCCGAGAGAGAGAGAGAGAGAGAGAGAGAGAGAGAGAGAGAGAGAGAGAGAGAGAGAGAGAGAGAAGATCAAGTTTGGCTAAGAACCTTATGAGCTACAGGGATCTCAAAATAAGCGAGATAAAAAATCTTTAATGTTTTAAAAAAAATACTTTAGTAGTAACAGTATATTAAGCAATAACAACTGTATTTTTTTTTTTTTTTTTAAACATTCGTTTAGTATGAGATATTCCAAAGGAATTATCCCAGACGTCGGTTGGTTAAGAAATTAAAGGTTAAAAATGTCTGGTTTCAGTTCCAGTTTCATCAGAATAGATGGTCACCAGAACGTCATCCGGGCAAGCCCAACCCCCCCTGTGGTGCCATAACACAACATTGGCCTCCAGAGTAAGCAGCTTAAACTCACGGTCCAGGACTGGGATCGATCTGCTGCCATGCAAATGCTAGGGGAACACGTTGCCACTGTACTTGCCAGGATTAACCGGTTAAAGAGATAAACCGAAAGGTAAATAAAATGAGACATTTTAAAAAGTAAAGTAATTGAGACCTCCTTTTAAAAAGTAAATAAAATGAGACCTCATTTTAAAAAGTAAATAAAATGAGAACTCATTTTAAAAAGTAAATAAAATGAGACCTCATTTTAAAAAGTAAATAAAATGAGACCTCATTTTAAAAAGTAAATAAAATGAGACCTCATTTTAAAAAGTAAATAAAATGAGACCTCATTTTTCTCATTTTAAAAAGTAAATAAAATGAGACCTCATTTTAAAAAGTAAATGAGACCTAATTATAAAATGTAAATGAAATGAGACATTTTAAAAGGTAAATGAGACCTCATTTTAAAAGGTAAATAAAATGAGACCTCATTTTAAAAAGTAAATAAAATGAGACCTCATTTTAAAAAGTAAATAAAATGAGACCTCATTTTAAAAAGTAAATAAAATGAGACATCATTTTAAAAGTAAATAAAATGACACATCATTTTAAAAAGTAAATAAAATAAGACATTTTAAAAAGTAAACGAGACCTAATTATAAAAAGTAAATAAAATGAGACATTTTAATAGGTAAATGAGACCTCATTTTAAAAGGTAAATAAAATGAGACCTCATTTTAAAAAGTAAATAAAATGAGACCTCATTTTAAAAAGTAAATAAAATGAGACCTCATTTTAAAAAGTAAATAAAATGAGACATCATTTTAAAAGTAAATAAAATGACACATCTTTTTAAAAAGTAAATAAAATGAGATATTTTAAAAAGTAAACGAGACCTAATTATAAAAAGTAAATAAAATGAGACATTTTAATAGGTAAATGAGACCTCATTTTAAAAGGTAAATAAAATGAGACCTCATTTTAAAAAGTAAATAAAATGAGACCTCATTTTAAAAAGTGAATAAAATGAGACCTCATTTTAAAAAGTAAATAAAATGAGACATCATTTTAAAAAGTAAATAAAATGAGATATTTTAAAAAGTAAATGAGACCTAATTATAAAAAGTAAATAAAATGAGACATTTTACAAGGTAGATGAGTCCTCATTTTAAAAAGTAAATAAAATGAGACGCCATTTTAATATTTGTTAAACTTCAAGAGCTCAAGAACTGTAGGAACCTTGTAAAATCAAAAACTGTTAGAACTCGAAAACATGTAAAAAGACAGATTACGACGAGTGACGGTATGAATTCGAAGAGAGACTCACGTCAGAGAGAAGAAAGCACGATATCTGATTTACAAATTTCTTTTTCTATAAGACTAAGGCAGGTAACAGTTTAAATTTACTGTGAGGAAAACTTATCATTGAGTAAATAAATTTTCAGTATTGGTCGGTATAAAAATGCAATTTTCAGTAGGCCATAATAAAAAAAAAAAAGAAAAAAAAAAAATTTTTTTTTCAGTATATTGGAATGAAAGCATAAATTTTCAGCAGATCAGAATAAAAACACCAGTTATCAGTAGATCGGAATAAAAACACTGATTTTCAGTAGATCGGAATAAATACACCAATTTTCAATAAATCAAAATAGAAAAAAAAATCAATCGATTGGAACTAAAACACCAATTTGCAGTACATCTGAATAATAAAGAATTCAATCGATTGGAATTAAAACACCAATTTGCAGTAGATCGAAATAAAAAAAAAATTCAATCGATTGGAATTAAAACACCAATTTTCGGTATATCGCAATATAAACCCAATTTTTCAGTAGATTGGAATAAAAATAAATATTTCCAGTAAATCGGAATGAAACCAAGCTTTCAGTAGATTGGAACGAAAATAAAATTTTCAATAGATCGGAATAAAAACCCAAATTTTCAGTTGATCAGAATATAAACAAATTTTCAACCGACTGCAATAAAAACACCAATTTTCGATCGATCGGAATAAAAACCACCAATTTTCAGTTTATTGCAATAAAAATACAGATTTTCTTTCGATCTCAATAAAACAGAAATTTTCAGCCTATCGGAATAAAAACCATAATTTTCAGTAAATAGGAATAAAAACAGTAATTTTTAGTCAATTAGAATAAAAACACCAATTTTCAGCCAATCGGAATAAAAAACAGAAATTTTCAGATGGTCGAAATAAAAACAGTAATTTTCAGTTGATCGGAACAAAAACAGCAATTTTCCCTTGATCGAAATTAAAACAGAAATTTTCTGTTGATCGAAATAAAAACAGCAATTTTCTTTGGATCGAAAAAACCGTAATTTTCAATGGATCGGAAAACCCGTAATTTTCTGTCGGTCGGAATAAAAAAAAAAAAAAAAATTTCAGTTGATCGGAATAAAATCAGCAATTTTCAGTCTATTGGAATAAAAACCTTAATTTTCAGTAAATAGGAATAAAAACAGCAATTTTTAGTCAATCAGGATAAAAACAAATTTTCAGTCAATCAGAATAAAAACAGAAATTTTCAGATGGTCGAAAAAAAACAGTAATTTTCAGTTGATCAGAAAAACAGTAATTTTCTGTCGAGCAGAATAAAAAAAACATATTTTTAGTAGATATAAATATGAATAAAAACAACAATTTTTATTTGACCAGAATAAAAACAACAATTTTCATTTCATCAGCATCAGAATAAAAACAACAATTTTCATTTGATCAGAATAAAAACAACAATTTTCATTTGATCAGAATAAAAACAACAATTTTCATTTGATCTGAATAAAAACAACAATTTTCATTTGATCAGAATAAAAACAACAATTTTCATTTGATCTGAATAAAAACAGTAATTTTTAGTCGATCAGAATAAAAACAGTCATTTTCAGTCAATCGGAATTAAAACAGTCATCTTCAGTCGATCGGAATAAAAACAGTCATTCTTAGTTGATCAGAATAACAACAGTAATTTTCAGTCGATCGGAATAAAAACAGTAATTTTCAGGCGATCGGAATTAAAACAGTCATTTTCAGTCGATCAGAATATAAAGTCATTTTTAGTCGATCAGAATAAAAACAGTCATTTTCAGTCAATCGGAATTAAAACAGTCATTTTCAGTCGATCGGAATAAAAACAGTCATTCTTAGTTGATCAGAATAAAAACAGTAATTTTCAGTCGATCGGAATAAAAACAGTAATTTTCAGTCGATCGGAATAAAAACAGTAATTTTCAGGCGATCGGAATTAAAATAGTCATTTTCAGTCGATCAGAATAAAAACAGTCATTTTTAGTCGATCAGAATAAAAACAGTCATTTTCAGTCAATCGGAATTAAAACAGTCATTTTCAGTCGATCGGAATAAAAACAGTCATTTTAGTCGATCAGAATAAAAACGGTCATTTCAGTCGATCGGAATAAAAACAGTAATTTTCAGTCGATCGGAATTAAAATAGTCATTTTCAGTCGATCAGAATAAAAACAGTCATTTTCAGTCGATCGGTATAAAAACAGTCATTTTCAGTCGATCGGAATTAAAATAGTCATTTTTAGTCGATCAGAATAAAAACACCAATTTTCAGTTGATCAGAAAAAAACAATAATTTTCAGTAGAGAGGAATAAAAACAGCAATTTTCAGTTGATCGAAATAAAAACAGAATTTTCTGTTGCTCAGAATAAAAATAGTAATTTCCAGTCAATTAGAAAAACCATTATTTTTAGTCACTCGGAAAAACAATAATTTTCTATTGATCGGAATAAAAACACCAATTTTCAGTAAATAGGAATAAAAACAGCAATTTTCAGGTGATCGGGATAAAAACAGTAATTTTCAGTTAATTGGAATAAAGACTTTAATTTTCAGTCAATCGGAATCACAGTAATCTTAAGTCGATTGGAATAAAAACAGTAATTTTCAGTCACTCGGAATAAAAACAACAATTTCCAGTAGATTGGAATAAAAAGAGCAATTTTAGGTTATTCAGATAAAAACAGCTATTTCTAGTTGATTAGAATAAAAACACTATTTTCAGTTGATCGGAATAAAAACAGCAATTTCCAGTTGATTAGAATAAAAACACTAATTTTCAGTTGATCGGAATAAAAACAGCAAATTTAAGTCGATCGGCATAAAAACAGCAATTTTCAGTAGATGGGACAAAACCTAAAATTTTCAGTAGATTGGATTAAAAACACCAATTTTCAGGTGATCGGAATAAAAACGGCAATTTTCAGTAAAAGGAACAAAACCACAAATTTTCAGTTCATTGGATTAAAAACACCAATTTCCAGGCGATCGCAAATAAAACAGCAATTTTCAGTAGAAGGAACAAAACCCCAAATTTTCAGTTCATTGGATTAAAAACACCAATTTCCAGGCGATCGCAAATAAAACAGCAATTTTCAGTAGAAGGAACAAAACCCCAAATTTTCAGTTCATTGGATTAAAAACACCAATTTTCAGGCGATCGCAATAAAAACAGCAATTTTCAGAAGGAACAAAACCACAAATTTTCAGTTCATTGGATTAAAAACACCAATTTCCAGGCGATCGCAAATAAAACAGCAATTTTCAGTAGAAGAAACAAAACCCCAAATTTTCAGTTCATTGGATTAAAAACACCAATTTTCAGGCGATCGCAATAAAAACAGCAATTTTCAGTAGAAGGAACAAAACCACAAATTTTCAGTTTATTGGATTAAAAACACCAATTTTCAGGCGATCGGAATAAAGACAGCAATTTTCAGTAGAAGGAACAAAACCCCAAATTTTCAGTTCATTGGATTAAAAATACCAATTTTCAGGCGATTGGAATAAAAACAGCAATTTTCAGTAAAAGGAACAAAACCACAAATTTTCAGTTCATTGGATTAAAAATACCAATTTTCAGGCGATCGGAATTAAAACAGCAATTTTCAGTAAAAGGAACAAAACCGCAAATTTTCAGTTGATTGGATTAAAAACACCAATTTTCAGGCGATCGCAATAAAAACAGCAATTTTCAGAAGGAACAAAACCACAAATTTTCAGTTCATTGGATTAAAAACACCAATTTTCAGGCGATTGGAATAAAAACAGCAATTTTCAGTAGAAGGAACAAAACCACAAATTTTCAGTTGATTGGATTAAAAACACCAATTTTCAGGCGATCGCAAATAAAACAGCAATTTTCAGTAGAAGGAACAAAACCCCAAATTTTCAGTTCATTGGATTAAAAACACCAATTTTCAGGCGATTGGAATAAAAACAGCAATTTTCAGTAGAAGGAACAAAACCACAAATTTTCAGTTCATTGGATTAAAAATACCAATTTTCAGGCGATCGGAATTAAAACAGCAATTTTCAGTAAAAGGAACAAAACCAAAAATTTTCAGTTGATTGGATTAAAAACAGCAATTTTCAGGCGATCGGAATAAAAACAGCAATTTTCAGTAGAAGGAACAAAACCACAAATTTTCAGTTGATTGGATTAAAAACACCAATTTTCAGGCGATCGGAATAAAAACAGCAATTTTCAGTAGAAGGAACAAAACCACAAATTTTCAGTTGATTGGATTAAAAACAGCAATTTTCAGGCGATCGGAATAAAAACAGCAATTTTCAGTAGAAGGAACAAAACCACAAATTTTCAGTTGATTGGATTAAAAACACCAATTTTCAGGCGATCGCAAATAAAACAGCAATTTTCAGTAGAAGGAACAAAACCCCAAATTTTCAGTTCATTGGATTAAAAATACCAATTTTCAGGCGATCGGAATTAAAACAGCAATTTTCAGTAAAAGGAACAAAACCACAAATTTTCAGTTCATTGGATTAAAAATACCAATTTTCAGGCGATCGGAATTAAAACAGCAATTTTCAGTAAAAGGAACAAAACCAAAAATTTTCAGTTGATTGGATTAAAAACAGCAATTTTCAGGCGATCGGAATAAAAACAGCAATTTTCAGTAGAAGGAACAAAACCACAAATTTTCAGTTGATTGGATTAAAAACACCAATTTTCAGGCGATCGGAATAAAAACAGCAATTTTCAGTAGAAGGAACAAAACCACAAATTTTCAGTTGATTGGATTAAAAACAGCAATTTTCAGGCGATCGGAATAAAAACAGCAATTTTCAGTAGAAGGAACAAAACCACAAATTTTCAGTTGATTGGATTAAAAACACCAATTTTCAGGCGATCGGAATAAAAACAGCAATTTTCAGTAGAAGGAACAAAACCACAAATTTTCAGTTGATTGGATTAAAAACAGCAATTTTCAGGCGATCGGAATAAAAACAGCAATTTTCAGTAGAAGGAACAAAACCACAAATTTTCAGTTGATTGGATTACAAACACCAATTTTCAGGCGATCGGAATAAAAACGTCAATTTTCGGTAGAATGGATTGGAAACAAATTTTCAGTAGACAAGAATAAAAGCATTAGAAACAGCAGAAGGAGACGGTATGATTGAAGAGTGTTCGTCTAAACCGAATAATATTTTAAAGAGCAGGAGTTTTTAAACCGAAAGCTTAGAGGATATATATATATATATATATATATATATATATATATATATATATATATATATATATATATATATATATACATATATCTATATATATCTATATCTATCTATATACATATATGTATATCTATCTATATACATATATCTATATCTATCTATATACATATATCTATATCTATCTATCTATCTATATATATATATATATATATATATATATATATATATATATATATATATATCTATATTTTATATATATATATATATATATATATATATATATAGAGAGAGAGAGAGAGAGAGAGAGAGAGAGAGAGAGAGAGAGAGAGAGAGAGAGAGAGAGAGAGAGAGAGAGAGAGAGAGAGAGAGAGAGAGAGAGAGATTTTAACAAAAGGGGGAAAAGTGGTTGGGTGGGTGTATAGCCTGTGGTAAAAAGTTATGACTTTAATATAATCCATCACAGGATTAGAGTTGAAGGGCCAAAAAAAAAAATGTCGACATTCTTGACGTGGAAAACGAAGAAGTAGGGCGCATAAGTAGGATATTTCGGAATCCTCTTGACAAGCGTTAAGAATGTTGATACTTTGCAATAAAAAAAATATTGGTTGTTTGCATTATTGGTAAGTTTGCAATAGATTATATTGGTACTTCCAACTAAAAAATATCCGTACTTTGCATTAAAAAATAGCGGTACTTCAACCAAAAAAATATTGGTACTTTTCATTAAAGAATATTGGTTCTTTGCATTAAAAAATAATGGTAATTTGCATTGAAAAAATATTAGTAGTTTGCATTGAAAATTATTGGTACTTTGCATTAAAAATATTGGTAGTTTGCATTGAAAATTATTAATACTTTGCATTACAAAATATTGGTAGTTTGCATTAAAAAATATTGGTAGTTTGCACTGAAAATTATTGATACTTTGCATTACAAAATATTGGTACTTTACATTGAAAATTATTGGTAGTTTGCATTAAAAATTATTGGTACTTTGCATTAAAAATTATTGGTACTTTGCATTAAAGAATATTGGTAGTTTGCATTGAAAATAATTGATAATTTGCATTACAAAATATTGGTACACTGCATTGAAAATTATTAGTACTTTGCATGAAAAATAATGTATATAAAACAACCCAAACCCAAACATATCAGAGAACTATGTAGGGTTAACGAATATCATTATTTATGGATCGTTATTTAGTAGGGCAGTAACAATGTATAGGAGAGCTTTATAGGTCAAGCCGTCCATTGAACCCATTTTCTCCATTTTTTCCTTCTTAAAACTCAAAGTCTACGGCCGAGATAAGCGAGCGACAGCCAGTGATACCCTTACATGTTGTTAAGGGGAAGGAGAAGAGGGGGTTAGGAGGAGAGGGGGGTCAATAATGGGATGGAGGAAGGGGATGTGGGTCTATAAGGGTAGCGAGGAAGGGGTGGTGGAAGTTAATAAGGGGATGGAAGAAGGGGATGCGGGTCTAAAAGGGTAGGGGGGAAGGGGTGGTGGAAGGCAATAAGGGGATAGGGTCTATAAGGGTAGGGGGTCAATAAGGGGAGGTGGGAAGGGGAGAGGGATAATAAGGAGATAGGGGTCAATAAAGGGAGGGGGTTAATAAAGATGTGGGTAGGAGAGGGGGTTAATAAGGGGAGGAGGGGAGTGAACTGGAAAATAGAGATGAATTATAGTAAACTAGTTCTGTTTAACTATTTTTTTTTCTTTTTTTTTTTTCTTTTTGCACAAGGAATGTTATGTTTCACCCTCTATTGCTCTCTAGGATTTCCGAAGAACATAAATCTGTCTTTTTGAAATACCGACAGATACAAATGATCTTTGGGAAAATGAATAACATTAGAATTAACATGTGGGATTAAAAAGAATAGAGGTTAAATTACTCAGCAATCTTGTAAGACTTTCTACCATGATATCCATAAATTCACAGGATATCTTTATAAATGGAATTTGCAATTAAAAATTCTATATCTAAAAATTTTCATTTTGACTTTAATAAGTGACGAAGGAAACTTTCAAGATTATGAAACTAGACATATATGTTTTTACGTAAATTCAATGTAAGCACAACTATAATATTCATCTATTTACATTATACAATATATATATATATATATATATATATATATATATATATATATATATATATATATATATATGTATACACATATATATATATATATATATATATACATATATATACATATATATATATATATATATATATATATATATATATATATATATATATATATATATATATATATATATATATACACATATACATATATATACATATATATATATATATATACATATACATATATATACATATTTATATATATATATATATATATATATATATATATATATATATATATGTTACAGTCAATATCTAAATCCAGGCAATTTGTAAAGTGACTGAACTTTTCAGGCAATATGTGAATTGCCTGGTTCACCCAGTCAATTTACAAATCAGCTAAAAATAGCAGTCAATTTATAAAGTGACTAAAATTCTAATAGATTTTCTTGGCATATTGACTGAAATGAACTCCGGTATGGATATTCTTTCAGTTTACCTATTGAAACGTTGTGTGCTGTTGTCTGGGTAGTTTATTATTGTGCGTGTATGAAAGACTAGTACTTGCAGAAAATATAGCGTGTTCTGAGGAAGCATTTTTTTTTACCAGAAATATGTGTTGAAGTAGAATTCTGATTCTTTTAAAATTACTGCTGCTTAAAATTTAATACTAGAGTCAATATCAAAAGCCAGATAGTTTGTAAAGTTACTGAACTTTTCAGGGAATACGTGAATAGCCTGGTTCACCCAGCCAATTTACAAAGCAGCTAAAAATTGCAGGCAATTTATGAAGCGACTAAAATTCTAATATATTTTCTTGGCATATTGACTACTATCGGAAAGATATAAGCAAACAAACATTATACTTGAGGAAAATTTTATTTCTAAACTTTTCGTGACAATGAAATGGGAAAATAATACCTACTTGACAATATAATGTGATAATAAAACAATGAAATAATAAAATGTCACAAGAAAATGAGACTAAATCAATTTAGAGTCCGAGGGAAAAGTGTAAGTTCCAAGTAAATCATCTTCAGGAACCATTGTTTTCAAAACTTCCTCTGGAAGTTTAGTTGAGCGTAGACCTACTCTGGCCTCAACACCAAAGATTGCTTTGTATGGGTATTGTTTGAATCAAGAGTGGTAACAGATATTCTTTTGAAACTCCACAAACTTTCGAGTCTTATGGGCCACTCACTTAATCATTCATTATTACCTATGAAATTAGCTAGTGGTTTTTATCACAATTAAGGCCTTCAACTGATCCCGGACACTGAATATGCATTGGTTTACCATGAAACATTAACAAGTCTGGCCAAAGAAGTTTAATTTCCGAAATGTCAAATGTTGTAAATTTACTGATATTATTGCTTTCAAGAATTTGAGATGGCCCAAACATTAAAAATATGTCCATTTGTTGGAATGCATCATCAGCAGCCCTTTTGGAAGTTAAGGGACAAAATAAGCAAGACTTTTTTTAGGTGATCTTGATACAACATTATCCACTTATATTTACCTTTCATACAAGACTGCATGTCAACAAGATCCACCTGATTTGACAAAATCGGTCGTAAATCTTTTCTGTTTCTTTTGACACTGAACACAAAGATTTGAACAGTCCTACAGTATCTCGAGTAACATTTGCATATCTTAATAAAGCAATGACTATTTTATCTCTTCCACCATGTCCCATAGCAATATGAATACGTTTTCTTGTGTCCAACTTATCATCAATTTGCACAAAATAAACAGGTTCTTGACTGTTATCATTTCGTCATTTCAACGTCAACACACTAAAGAACATCATAATTTCCGAGGATATAATACTGCCGATTCAATTTATCTTTTTGCAGATGATGCTACTTTGAGTTCCTCTATTAGACTCTAGTATTAAATTTTAAGCAGCAGTAATTTTAATAGAATCAGAGTCTTACTTCAACATCTATTTCTGGTAAAAAAAAAAATGCTTCCTCAGAACACGCCATACTTTGTGTGCAAGTACTAGTCTTTCATACACGCGCAATAATAAACTACCAAGACAACGGCAAACAAAGTTTCAATAGGTAAACTGAAAGAATATCCATACCGGGGTTCATTTCAGTCAATATGCCAAGAAAATCTATTAGAATTTTAGTCACTTTATAAATTGACTGCTATTTTTAGCTGATTTGTAAATTGACTGGGTGAACCAGGCAATTCACATATTGCCTGAAAAGTTCAGTCACTTTACAAATTGCCTGGATTTAGATATTGACTGTAACATATGTATATATATATATATATATATATATATATATATATATTATATATATATATATATATGTATATATACATATATATACATATAAATATATATACATATGAATAAATAAATAAATATATATATATATATATATATATATATATATATATATATATATATATATATATATATACAGTATACATACATACATACATACATACATAACAACAACACAACAACAAATGCCGCCGTTTCTAGTTCACAGCAAGACAAAGACGTCAGATATATCCTCATTCATGTCTGAGGTTTGGACAGTTTTCATCACCACGCTGGCCAGTGCGGATTGGTGATAGTTAGATATTTTCGTTTGATCGCTAATAGCAAACCAACCAAATATGGGTGACCCTGACTACTACAGTTCTGCTGATCATGGCGAAACGCAAACCCTTTCACCACATTGAAGTATCCCCACTATAAAAATATTGGTAGTATATTTTTCACCATACGTCATACACAATATACAAAGCTTCAAGAGTCTTGGCAAAGATCTAGACTTCTAGAAAAGCGCTTGCTAGCCGCAAAACCATTTCTAGCACTTATCTGACGCTACCATTAATTCGCAGCTAGGACGAAGAGAGGAAACAACACGAGAATTGATACACGGACCCAGTGAATGAAACCCCAGAGCTTCACCACTTTCCTATATTGCACTTGCTACTCTCTCTCTCTCTCTCTCTCTCTCTCTCTCTCTCTCTCTCTCCTCTCTCTCTCTCTCTCTCTCTCTCTCCTCTCTCTCTCTCTCTTCTACGATATATATATATATATATAATATATATATATATATATATATATATATATATATATATATGTATATATATATATATATATATATATATATATATATATATATATATATATATATTGCATATAAATCCATACACATATATTTTTATCTATCAATCTCTCTCTCTCTCTCTCTCTCTCTCTCTCTCTCTCTCTCTCTCTCTCTCTATATATATATATATATATATATATATATATATATATATATATATATATATATATAAATGCGTGTGTGTGTGTATAAGTACACTATATATACGATCAAGTTGCTTGTCCTACGCCATTAAGGAAATAAATAAACGATAGGAGAAATAATGAACAATTAAATTTAAATACTTCAAAAACAGTAAGAACAACAAACCAGATATATCATCTATAAACTACTATTTCCAAACCTCTAAACAAACGGTCATCTCACCGAGACCTCCGGCACAGAACCCAAATCATGTTCTATAAAGGCTGGTAATTACCATTGGCTACGCACTCGAAATCTAGTTGAAATACCATTCTTAAGTTACGAGGCAAACCAGGGCAGCTACCTGCTGGTAATCTTTGCCTAAGATGTACAGTTGGCTTTATTTATTCCGGTGCACTGATGTCTCTTTAGCTTCCCATGAAGCGTACCGATATTAATGAAGCCAACTGTACATGTACTGTAAGTCTTGCTTCCTTCGGTGCGAAAGTTCGGTGGCTTCGTGAAAGAATAATCAAAATTCAAAAACAATTTTCATTATTATTATTATTATCATTATTATTATTATTGTTATTGTTATCATTATCATTATCATTATTATTATTATATTATCATTATTACTATTATTATTATTCTTATCATTATTATTTTATTATTATTACTACTACTACTACTATTATTATTATTATTATTATTATTATTATTATTACTATCATAATTACTAACATCATTACTATTATTATTATCATTATTAGTATCATTATTAAAAGAGGATTCCTGAACTACTATAGCAGATAAAATCACAGTTAAAAAAGCAACGAAATTGGATAAAAACACAAAAACCATTATATTAAAGACATTTTTTGAAACAACTTTTTGATACATCTATTAATCATGTGGATAAGTTCTTGGTTGCAATAATTTTTCCTGTTCACTTAAGAATTGCAAGTTGCCGTTTGGTTGACTATATATATATATATATATATATATATATATATATATATATATATATATATATATATATATATATATATATATATATATATGGGTGTGTGTGTGTGTGTATATATATATACACATATTCAGTTGTTATTTACTGACATTAGTCTAAATTTCGTTTACACAGAAGTTAACGCACGGTATACCATATATATATATATATATATATATATATATATATATATATATATATATATATATATATATATATATATATATATGTATGTATGTATATATATACATATATATATCAATATAAATATATATATATATATATATATATATATATATATATATATATATATATATCAATATATATATATACATACATACATACATATATATATATATATATATATATATATATATATATATATATATATATACATATATATTTATATATACATATATATATATATATATATATATATATATATATATATATATATATATATATATATATATATATATATATATTCCTACTACAACCCTAGTAGGAAAAGTAGGATGCTATAAACCTCAGGGCTCTAACATGGAAATAACAGCCCAGTGAAAAAGAAATTAAGGAAATAAATAAACTACAAGAGAAGTACTGAACAATTAGAAATATCTTAAGAAAAATAACCTTAAAACGGATATTTCATATATAACCTATAAAAAGAGACTTATGTCACCCTGTTCAACATAAAGACATTCGCTTCAAATTTGAAACTTTTGAAGTTCCACCGATTCAACTACATGCTTAGGCTCAATACTACAGAGTACTCTAGAAGTTTTATTCCAGCTGTGGCCAAGTTGTAGAATCATCTTAATCGGGTAGTTGGATCGGCAGAACTTCTAAAGTTCAAACTTGCAGCAAATGTTTTTATGTTGAACAGGTGACATAAGTCTTTGTATAGTTTATATATGATATATCTGTTTTGATGTTATTAATTTAAGAATATTTTATTTTAATTGTTCATTATTTCTCATATCATTTATATTTCCTTTCCTCACTGGGCAATTTTTCCCTGATGGAGCCCTTGGGCATATAGCGTCTTGCTTTTCCAACTAGGGTTGTTGCTTAGCTAGTAATAATAATAATAATAATAATAATAATAATAATAATAATAATAATAGAGCCTACATTAGCCCAACCCCTCAGGTGTGCGGGTTATGCATCTTGACAATCCAGGAAGCGGTTCCACTTGGAGGAGAGACTGCTATGGCCCGCTGGCCCGTGTCAATTACTTGTCTTCTAATGTCTTGATTAGACGTCAACTTAGATACAAAACAACCATTCAATCTTGCTGAGGTGAAAAAGCTGTATACACGCCATGACCAGTAATGACTGAGTCATTCTTTCATTCACAATGTGTGCGCGATCACTTGCATTCATGGCGATGCACGAACCCTTTCCCCACGTTAAGGGCTCCCCACTCGCCTCCATATAAATATATATATATATATATATATATATATATATATATATATATATATATATATATATATATATATATATATATATAATATATATATATATATATATATATATATATATATATATATATATACATATATATATATATATATATATATATATATATATATATATATATATATATATATATTTATATATATATACGTATATACTGTATATATATGAGAGAGAGAGAGAGAGAGAGAGAGAGAGAGAGAGAGAGAGAGAGAGAGAGAGAGAGAGAGAGAGAGAGAATAACTTCCCTGACTGATGAACGCCAGACTGGGGTTCGAGTCCCGTTCAAACTCGTTAGTTCATTTGGTCGCTGCAACCTCACCATCCTTGTGAGCTAAAGAAGGCGGGTTTGGGGGGAGCCTACAGGTCTATCTGCTGAGTCATCAGCAGCCCTTGCTTGGCTCTCCTTGGTCCTAGCTTGAGTGGAGAGGGTTCTAGGGCACTGTCCTGCTTGATAGAGTAATGTCACTGTCCTTTGCCTCTGCCATTCATGAGCGGCCTTTAAACCTTTGAACAGGTTTCTCTAGCTCTGTAAGGAGATCGCTGGCGGGCAGATTCATTAAGCATTAGGACATTAGAATGCTAAGCACTAACGACCATTCCTCATGGATGGTTGGGAACTTTGGAATATTTCTAGTAGGCAATTAAGATAAGAGGTCAATTCAACTCCTACATTATATAAGGTCACATTCAATTCGTTCAATGTGGATTTTCAGTTACTTTTTTCTTCATTCTAATTTTCCAGATATTTTCCTTAGTTTACTCGTGTATATGCTAATTATCTTATTTATCTTTTATTTCTATATCTCATCTGTATTTAAGCATATTTTTTTCTTTTAGTAAATGATTCTTTTTAAAAAAAATTTCCCCTTTTTAGTAACCCATTTGGTTGAATCTAGGTTTATATTTTCGTTTCATTTTAATTATTTATTATGATAAAAAATACAAACAAAATAATTTTTTTCTTTTTTACAAATCATTACATTGTAGAAAATATGGATTATCTGTATTGTCATATGCCATGTGAATTAAAAAATATAAGATTAATATATTTCTGAGGAAATGCCAGAGAGAAAAAAAGAAAAAAATACTCACACACACACGTATATATATATACATATATATATATACATACATATATATATATATATATATATATATATATATATATATATATATATATATATATATATATATATATATCTTATAATTTCTAATGATCTTGAGATTATCTGCAAAACATATATGAAATCTCTCTCTCTCTCTCTCTCTCTCTCTCTCCTCTCTCTCTCTCTCTCTCTCTCTCTCTCTCTCTCTCTCTCTCATTTTCGGTTATGTCATGACATTCCCATGACCTTAAGACAAGTATTCGTGAACCTGGATTCCCTACAATTGGTATCGTCATGACCTGAAGGATCTTCTTCTTTTTGCCAATTCTTTAGTCCGTTGTTCGTATTCTCCTCTTCTCCCCCCCTACCCTTTTTATCCTCCGCTTCTTATGCATCTTCTCCGTGCACGAACCAGACAAAAAAGGTTAATTCTTATCAGTGGTGTAGCCTGGCCAGTCCTTCTTTACTTGTCTTGCCTCAACATGGCTTCAGCCTGAGCGCAAGTACTCACCACTTCTTGGTAATATATGAGAAATTCTGATATCTACTTGTTTCTTTCTTCTTCTGAATACTTGGTCGATGACCTTATGCTTTTACTACAATTACTATTATCATTATCATTACCAGTGTTCGCGACCCGTCAAAAATGACGACCAAAGATTTAGATAGATGTATACACACGCACACATAGACTCAACTCTTCCCAACCCCTCTCCCTTTCCTAACTACAACCTCTTACTCCAGGATATGACTACTCCCTCTCCCCCTACCCGAGGCCTAGTAGTATACGTATGACATTGATGCTAGGCGTGACCGGAAAGAAATATATATTTATAATCATACACAATATACATACATACATATATATATATATATATATATATATATATATATATATATATATATATATATATATATATATACACTGTATATATATACAAATATATATATATATATTTATTATTATTACTAACCAAGCTACAACCCTACTTGGAAAGGCAATATGCCATAAGCCCAAGGGCTCCAACAGGGAAAAATAGCCCAGTGAGGAAAGGAAATAAATAAATGATGAGAATAAATTAACAATATATCATTCTAAAAACAGTAACAGCGTTATATATATATATATATATATATTTACATATAAATATACATATAAATATATATTATATATATATATATATATATATATATATATATATATATATATATATATATATTTACATGTACATATATATAGACATATATATATATATGTATATATATATATATATATATATATATATATATATATATATATATATACATATATATATATATATATATATATATTTACATATACATACATATATATATAGATAGATAGATAGATAGATGCGTATATATACTGTAGACAGACACTTGCTCTTTATTATACAGGGGAGATCATTATTATTATTATTATTATTATTATTATTATTATTATTATTATTAGCCAAGCTACAAACATAGTTGGAAAAGCACGATGCTATAAGTCCAAGGGCTCCAACGGGGAAAAATAGCCTAGTGAGGATAGGAAATAAGGAAAGGAATAAACTAAATAAGAAATAATGAATAATACAAAATCTTATAAGATCAGTAACATCAATAAGACAAATCTGTCATATATAAACTATGAAGAGGGACTTAAGTCAGTCTGTTTAACATTAAAAAATTCGTTGCTACTACTACTACTACTACTACTACTACTACTCCTAATAATAATATTAATAATAATAATAATAATTACAATAATTTCGGACGTTATTTTATTTACAAAACTTTCTCTATGTATCTTTTGAAATTCCTTTCGATATTACCTCGTTTTTAAGAGTGCACCACAGTTCCTACTTTAGCGAGCTGTTGAATTATTATTATTATTATTATTATTATTATTATTATTATTATTATTATTATCATTATTATTATAATAATATTATCATCTTCATTTTTATTATTACTACTAGCTAAGCTAAAACCTTAATTGGAAAAGCAGGATGTTATAAGTCCAAGTGTTCCAACAGAGAAAAGTAGCCCAGTGAGGAAAGAAAATACGGAAATTAATAAACTACAGGAGAAGTGATATAACAATTAAAATAAAGTATATTAAGAACAGTAACAACATTAAAATAGATCTTTCGTATATAACCTATAAACACTTACAGAAAAAGAAACAAGCAAGAGAGAACTCTACCCCACGACAGTGGGATACCATGGTACAGAGGCTATGGCACTACCCAAGACTAGTGAACAATGGTTTGATTTTGGAGTGTTCTCCTAGAAGATTCTCTTCTACCCTTACCAAGAGGAAAGTAGTCACCGAGTAATTTACAGTGCAGTAGTTAACCCCTTGGGTGAAGAAGAATTGTTTAGTAATCTCAGTGTTGTCAGGTGTATTTATGAAGTCAGAGGAGAACAAGTAAAGAATAAGCCAGAGTATTTGGTGTATGTGTAGGCAAAGGAAAAATTAGCTGTAACCAGAGAGAGGGATCCAATGTAGTACTGTCTGGCTAGTCAAAGGACGCAATAACTCTCTAGTGGTAGTATCTCAATGGTATTTATTATTATTATTATTATTATTATTATTATTATTATTATTATTATTATTATTATTATTATTATCATCAATAAAAAAAATTCAAATTAATTATGAAAAATAAAGCATTAATCTATTCAATTATTCGTTTGCCAATTAATTATTTTCTTTGTTGAGAAGGAACAAACAAAAGAAAAGCAGCACTTGTTCTGCGTGGCTGAGGAAATTGATTGCGCACGCTTCAATCGGTGATAGCACACTCCACAACGTGACGATAGGATCTGTTAGGTCGTGACTAGACAGCTTTCATTAATAATAATAGTAGTAATAATGATAATATTAATAAGAATAATAATGCTAATACTATAATAATGACAATGAAAATAATAATAATAATAATAATATAATAATAATAAAACAATAATAAAATAATAATAATAATAACAATAATAGTAATAATAATATATAATAATAATAAAACAATAATAAAATAATAATAATAATAACAATAATAGTAATAATAATATAATAATAATAATAATAATAATATCCCCTATAAAAAAGAAGAGTAGGTGTCTGGTTATATATATATATATATATATATATATATATATATATATATATATATATATATATATATATATATATGTATGTGTATATATATATATATATATATATATAATATATATATATATATATATATATATATATATATATATATATATATATATATATATAAGCTTTCCGGCCATGCCGAGTGGTATTGCTAACAGTATAACTACTCGGTCTCTCCCAGTCTCTCGGGTAGGGGAAAGAGGCAATCATACCCTGATGAGAGGGGGTACCCCGAGAGGTACACTGGGAAATCACAAGTGCCGTGTTGTAGTTAAGAAAGGGGGAGGGGGTGGGAAGCATTGAATCTGTGCGTATGTGTGTGCATATCTATCTAAATATTCAGCCGTCACTATTGCCGGGTCGCGTACACTAGTAATAATATTAGATTAAAAATGCAATGGAGACGCGTTTGAAAAAATCTCGAAATGTATCCGTCAGGAGACCTAATATAAAATTTTAAACTTAATAAACATAATCCGTGGTTTGATTTTCGATTGGATGATTAACTTGCAGCTTTTTTTTTTCCCTATAAAATCGGCATGATTTTCAATATCAAGATTGTTGTCAATTAAGGCCTTTGTCACCTTAAGCTATGTATCATATCAATGTATTACGATATAGAGCTACAGTTGATGTCAAAGTATGACAACGCTAACAGCAATACCAATGGCTGCTAGACGAGATATCGAGTCCCGCTCAAAATCGATAGTTTCGTATAGTGTCTGCAACGTCACCATCCTTGTTATTATTATTATTATCATTACTAGCCAAGTTACAACCCTAGTTGGAAAAGCAAGATGCTCTAAGCTCAAGGGCTCCAACAGGGAAAAATAAGCCAGTGAGGAAAGGAAATTAGTAAATAAATAAACGATGAGAAAAAATTAACAATAAATTATTATAAAAACAATAACAACGCGAAAACAGATATGTCATATATAAGCTATGAAAAAATTTGTGTCAGCTTGTTCAGCATAGAAACATTTGCTGCAAGTTTAAATTTTTGAAGTTCTACTAACTCAACTACCCGATTAGGAAGATCATTCCATGAGGATGGGGGATTTGGAAGAGCCTATAGGTCTACCTGCCGGGTCATCAGCAGCCATTTCCTGGCCGTTCCTGGTCTTAGCTCGGGTGGAGAGGGGGAATGTGCGTTGATCGTATGTATATATGATCAATCTCTAGGGAATCGTCCTGTTAGCTTGGGCAATGTTACTGTTCCTTCCCTCTGCCATTCATGGATAGCCTATATGCATTTCAAGTTTTGTATTACAACGAAAATATCAGTTTATCAGCTAAGTTGAATAGACTTAAACTTATGAAAGAACGAAAGATTCTTCTTAATACGAGTTGAGAAAAACCTATACCAGCGTAAAAAAGCAAATGCTTCAAGAAAGAGAAAGAGACTTATTTTGCCAGTGGGAAAAACCCAGTCCCTAGCATGTCCTTGTTTTGCCTGAGAAGGAGATTGGTCCAAAGGTAATGAGCGTCCAGAGTCTAAGACTCCCTGGGATTCCACACCGATCCTTTTACCTTGATCCCCAACTGACATTAAGGGCTGGAAGGAGTTCGCGTTCAAAGGGTGTGGGACAGGATCGTGTTTTTTTAGATAAGTTGAATATAGGATTAACGTTGTTGAGTTTCGTTTAAATTTGTTGTGCAAAGATTGGAAAACCAGTAGTTTCCTTTTACATCGGTGAATAAGAAAAGACTACGCTTGTACGAGGAAGGACAAAATTTATTTTCATGTTATATTAGGTTTACTGTGTATGAATGATGTAGATGTATACATAATAAGCCTACCCTTTTATGTAAGTGCACGTACCAGAAACAATCGCGAAACTAATAGCGAAGTTTTTTTTTTTTTTTAATATGAGTATTAATGTCTTATTTCATTAGGGTTGTGGTGGCCGATGTGGTAACGTCCCTGACTGGTGAACGCCAGACTGGGCTTGGAGTCCAGCTCAAACTCGTTAGTTTCTTTGGATGTTGCAAACTCACCATCCTTGTGAGCTAAGGATGGGGGGTTTGGGGGAGCCTATAGGTCTATCTGCTGAGTCATCAGCAGCCATTGCCTGGCTCTCCTTGCTCTTAGCTTGGGTGGAGAGGGGCTTGGGCGCTGATCATACTGTATGTATATATGATCAGTCTCCTGGGCATCGTCCAGCTTGATAGGGCAATGTCACTGTCCCTTGCCTCTGCCATTCACGATTGGCCTTTAAACCTTTAAAGTAATCACCTCTACCGAAGGACACACGTAGCGAATAATCATTAAGCTGGAATGTTCAATAGAATGATTTTCTCAACATGGTCTATTGCGCATTGCATAAGTAAGCGTTGGGATTTTACGCGCTTAGGTCGCTAAGCGGAAAAACCAGAGTAGTAATAGACTCTTACGTCTCTCAACTTCTCATGGAATAACCGGATATCATATCTTGCTTGTTTGGGCTTCCCGTCTAACCCTGAATTACAACAACAACAACAACTAGTTCGCAACAAGGAACATTTATACCACACCTCCACATAGCAAGTATATACAGAGCGTCCTTCCGTATCCTAGGATATTCCGGGGGGGAGCATCTTTGAGGTAAGCCAGCCAGGACACAGCGGATCGTGATGTAAGCTTAAGGCAGATCCCGTTTCCTTGCGAGTCATGTGTTGAGTTTAGTAGCCGTTAAAACGGGCCATTTCCATCCGTTACTATTTCCCAGGCTGCTGAGAAAAGATCAGTCAGTTACTAAAGTGAGTCAGCATAAAAGAATTGAAACTTGAGAAAGGCAAAAAGTGTGTGAAGGACCAGCGGGATATGCAGTTTTATGAAGGCGTCATACGGTTTGTTTGTGTTTCTTATAATTTTTAGATTTTCTTTTGAGCGGAGCGCTGCATTATCCTTTTTTTATTTCTATTTTTTAAATCGATGTTAGTTATATTCACCGTTACAAAAATTCTTATACATTATTTTGTTTAGAGTGCAATAGTGCATAATGATAAATTGAATATCATTATATAATTCATGTTTGCTAATATTAGTTACTGTGATGACGTGTTCCTAAGCAGAAGTAATAAGGGATGTGGTAACCTATTGGAAACGTTTCTGCCTGGTGATCTGCTGGCCGGGGTTCGAGTCCCGCTCAAGCTCCACAATTTCTTGTGTCTGCAGCCTCACCATCCTTGTGAGCTAAGGATGAGGGTTTTGGGCAAGCATATAGGTCTACCTGCTGAGTCATCAGCAACCATTGCCTGGCCCTCCCTAGTCCTAGCTTGGGGCTTGGGAGCTGATCATACGTTTATATGGTCAGTCTCCAGGGCATTTTCACTATCCTTTGCCTCTGCTATTCATGATAGACCTTTAAACCATTAAATAAGCAGTTTCGTAGTTCAGACCTTTGATGTTAAAATCACAGGCAGGTACAGCAGCGTAAAATCCAATAATAGACATCAATATTGCTTCAGACAATAAACTGATAGTGCTTACAATTCCTAAATTTCTAAATAACCCCGTCGTTCCAGAATCACATAAATAAATAGAAAAAAAAATATACTGTAATGTATAATCTTTGATAACCAGAAGCTATAAAACATAATCGAGTATTTTATCTATGTAAAATTTTACTAGATAAAACAAGAGTTTATTTGTCCTAAAAGTAGCATTATTCTCCATATATCTAATAATTCATGAAATGATACACCCGAATCTGATGTACTGATGTACAGTTGAACACAGAAATTCCTAGTACACCTTCCTCTGAAAAAGTGACACAGCCATACCCTTACTGGGTAGCCTGTTCCTACATTTAGCCTCGCCCACCACCTCTGCCATCCCTTCCTACACTATCTCTTTGGTTACTCGCCTCGAAGTAAAGGTGTGACAGGGTGTACTTCTTCAGAGTGAGGTGTGTCATGAACTTATGTGTCCAACTGTACCAATCTGTTCTGTGAATTGTTGAATAAATGCGAAAATGTGGAATCTATATCATAAGAGGTTCATAAGACCTGATTGAAATGTGGCCAAGCACCTGTGAAGAATTTTAAACAGAAGTGTCTGGAAGAGTAATTGTAGAGAATTTATTGAATATGAGGTGATTCAACACATATAAAAATAAAAAAAATATTCAGAGCTTAGAAAGAATAGAAAATATGTTCTGAGATTTAGAACATTAGTGCAGGAAAAGTGAGATAACGTAAAGCATCAATTATTATTATTATTATTATTATCATTATTAAGCTACAGCCCTAGTTAGAAGAGCAGGATGCTATGACCCCAAGGACTCCAACAGGAAAAATAGCCCAGTGAGGAAAGGAAACAAGGAAAAATAAAATATTTTAAGAAGAGTAACATTAAAATAAATATCTTCTATATAAATTATGAAAAATTTAACAAAACAAGAGTTAATGAAATAAGATAGTATAGTGTGCCCGAGTGTACCCTCAAGCAAGAAACTCTAACCCAAGACAGTGGAAGACCATGGTATAGAGGCTATGGCGCTACCCAAGACTAGAGAAAATGGTTGGATTTTGGAGTGTCCGTCTCCTAGAAAAGCTGCCTAACTTGGCTAGTCTCTTCTACACTTACCAAGAGGAAAGTGGCCACTGAACAATTAGTGCAGTAACTCCTTGGGTGAAGAAGAATTGTTTGGTAATCTCACTGTTGTCAGGTGTATGAGGACACAGGATATGTGCAGAATAGGCCAGACTATTTGGTGTGTGTGAGTAGGCAAAGAAGAAAATGAACCGTAACCAGAGAGAAGGATCCAATGTAGTACTGTTTAGCCAGTCAAAGAAACCCATAACTCCCTAGCAGTAGTATCTATAACCATAGTTGAAAAAATAGGATGTTATTAGCCCAAGGACTCCAAACGGGGAAAATAGCCCCGTCAGGAAAAGAAATAAGGAAACATAAAATAGTGCGTCTGAGTGTACCCTCAAGCAAGAGAACTGTAACACAAGACAGTGGAAGGGCATGGTAAAGAGGCTGTCACTCCCCAAGACTAGAGAAGAATAGTTTGATGTTGGAGCGTCCCTTTCCCAGACAAGTTAGCCTCGTAAAAGTGATCCTCTGAAGCTTTGTTACTTGTTTTCTCTCCTGTTTAAAAGGTTCAAAAGACTAGAAACTTCATTACGCAGAATATTAAATAGAAATCCGAAGTCACATCAAAGGAAAGAATTTCTGACTATAGAGGCTATAAAGGTTTCACAAAAGAAGGAGAGAGAACAGTGCATAGTTCAGTGGAGGTATAAGACGAAAGGGAACTCTTACAAAGGGTAGTAATGCCAATGTAGGAACAATGAAAATCCTCAACTACTTATTATAGAAGAGAGAGGAGAGAGAGAGAGAGAGAGAGAGAGAGAGATTCTTTTCTCATTTCAAGGAACGATAAGGTAAAATTTTAAAGCTATGATGATGACAGAACAGTTACGATGGTCTAAGACAGTAAAATTTTGAACTAATTATCTTGGTACAGTTAGACACAGGACTTCCTGGCACACCTCGCTACTACAAAGAAGTGCGCTCTGTCACACCCTTACCTCGTGGCTAGTAAACAATAGTTAGTATAGGGAGATATGGCAGAGGTGGTGGGCGTGGCTTAACACAGGCACTAGCCGCGCAATAAGGGTGTGGCTTAGTGAACTTTTTCAGTGAGGTGTACCAGGAATTATGGTGTCCGACTATACATCAATATCAAGATGGAATTATTCAACGTACACCGTAGGAGAAAAAAAATAATAAATAAATAAATAAATTAAAAGAAAAAAAAATTAAATTCTAACGGTAAACTTTACTGAAAAGCCCCTTGTAAATTTTCTATAAAATCCAGTTAGAATCACTAATACATTAATATACGATGCTATTATTATAACTTATATAATACTTGAGAATAAACATCAGTATCAATGATTCTGTAAGAGAAATGAGTCATCTGAGACACTGAATTCACAACGAAAAAGATTTAACTGACTGACGCTGAGTAGAGACAGCACGGCTTCTTGAAGTAGTGTTTTTTAAAACAATGTTTCTAAATACGTTGGCCGTTATTAATTACACATTTTAAAAAGCCAAGTGCCTTCCACACACACACACACACACACATATATATATATATATACTGTATATCTATATACATGCATACATATATATATATATATATATACTGTATATCTATATGCATACATATATATATATATATACATATACAGACCCACGCATACACACATATGTATAGAAAGCATATACTGTATGCATTCATATATATATAAATATATACTTAAATATATATATATATATATATATATTTAAATATATATATATATATATATATATATATTTAAATATATATATATATATATATATATACATAACCCTGTAAACACGCAGATACCTAATATGAGCCCTTAAAATAGTAACCCACAAAAAAGTATTGGTACGAAACCAGAAAATAAATTATTATAAATAACATTCTATTGTTATTATATTGTCTATTTTTTGCCGAAACAACAGCTTATCCAGTGAAAATTATGCGGAAATATATGACAGCAAATCAAATTTTTCATTATTGAGTAGAGGTATATTAGTGAAGGGTAGTGTGTAAGCCTCGTACACTAACGAATATACATCCAAATTTATTTTAGATTTCTGTTTTGCTTTGCAGTAGCCACTTCTGCTTTTGTAGGTACTCATTAAACCAGTTAGATCTGTAGGTTTTTCCTCTTCATCCAAGCTATGACCAGGGAGGCCCAGGCAATGGCTGATGATAAATCTGATGTTAGATCTGTCACTAGCTAGACAACAAATTGTACTTGCTTCACAGCCTCTACAACTTCTGCAACTCTTCCAGAAGGTTGTATCACCAACGTAGAGGATATGGAGATAAGAGTTTTGCTGGAAGGAGATGCCTTTGATAGAAGGCATTGGAGATGTCGCATCAGGCAACCGACCCCTTAATGTAGGGATAATGGTAGGAAAGAAATAAACAAAGGGCAGTATCCATTGCATATGTTAGGATCTTAGTCTTTTGACCTCCTAGAGAAGGAGAAAAAAAAATCTCAGACCATTATCCTAA
>NC_090737.1:22724833-22734073 GCF_036898095.1 Palaemon carinicauda
TTATGCTTTTCTCCATGATTCATAAAAAATTAGGCATTTCTCAATGATTCATAAAAGAAAATTAGGCTCTTCTCCATGATTCATGAAAGAAAATTGTGTTTTCTCTGATTCATAAAAGAAAATTAGATTTTTCTCCCTGATTCATAAAAGAAAATTAGGCTTTTCTCCATGATTCATGAAAGAAAATTGGGTCTTCTCTGATTCATAAAAGAAAATTAGGTTTTTCTCCCTGATTCATAAAAGAAAATTAGGCTTTTCTCCATGATTCGTGAAAGAAAATTAGGTCTTCTCTGATTCATAAAAGAAAATTAGGTTTTTCTCCCTGAGTCATAAAAGAAGATTAGGCTTTTCTCCACGATTCATAAAAAAATTAGGCTTTCCTCCATGATTCATATTAAAAAATTAGGTCTCCTCTGATTCATAAAATTTGGGTCTTTCTCTCTGCTTCATAAAAGAATATTATGTTTTTTTCTCTTATTCTTCAAGAAGATTAGGTCTTTCTCTATGAATCTTCAAGAAAATTAGGTTCTTCTCTATGAATCTCTCAAGAAAATTAGGTTTCCCTCCAAGAATCTTCAAGAAAATTAGCTTTTTCTGTATGAATCTTCAAGAAAATTAGGTTTCCCTCCAAGAATCCACAAGAAAATTATGTTTTACTCTATGAATCTTCAAGAAAATTATGTTTTACTCTATGAATTTTCAAGAAAATTATGTTTTACTCTATGAATCTTCAAGAAAATTATGTTTTACTCTATGAATCTTCAAGAAAATTAGGTTTTACTCTATGAATCTTCAAGAAAATTAGGTTTTTCTGTCTCATTCTTGAAGAAATTTAGGTCTTTTGTTCTAATTCTTCATAAAAATTAGGTCTTTCTCTATGAAGTTTCAAGAAAGTTGTTTTTTCTACGAATCTTCAAGAAAATTAGGTTTTTCTCTATGAATCTTCAAGATAATTAGTTTTTCTCCACGATTCATAAAAAAAATGGGTCTTCTCTGATTCATAGAAGAAAATTAAGATTTTCTCCCTGATTCATAAAAGAAAATTAGATCTTTGTTCAGGAAAATTGGGTATTTTTCTATGAATCTTCAAGAAAATTTGGTCTCTCTCTTTGATTCTTTAAGAAAATTAGGTCTTTCTCTTTGATTCTTCAAGAAAATTAAGTCTTTCCGATTCTTCAAGAAAATTAGGTCTTTCTCTCTAATTTTTTCAAGTAATTTGTCTTTCTACCCGATTTATAAAAGAAAATTAGGTCTTTCTCCCCGATCCTTAAAACAAATTAGAGCTTTCTTCCCTAATTCTTAAAGAAAATCAACTCTCTCCTTAATTCCTAAAGAAAAACAGGGTCTTCCCCTATTCCTAAAAAATAAAGAAAAAAAGGGTCTTCCCCTATTCCTAAATAATAAAGAAAAATAGGGTCTGCCCCTATTCCTAAATAATGAGGGCTTTCTCCCTGATTCTTAAAGAAATACCCGTCTCGTACAGAAAGTCATGGCTTTGATCCTGATTCCTAAAGAAAATTATGCCTTTCTCCATAATTCCAAAAGAAAAAAATGGCAAAGAGGTAAATTAACAAAACAAAGAAATTGAATTTGGAACAATAATTCTTTTTAGATACACTTAAAAAAAAAAAAAACACGTTTATAAAAATATTTTTAATCTAATCAACGTTCTTATGATTAAATCATATTTTATGCCGAGAACTTTCATTGGAAATATTTTTCTTTGTGTCGTGTATATCATTTTAATATAATGCATATTCCAAACATTAACTGTAGCTACCATCATCATCATCTACTTATGGTGCGAACGCCAGTCATCTCTATCTTGAGCTTTTAAATACATACTTCTCCATTCGTCATCTCCCACTTCACGCTTCAGAGTCCTCAGCCATGTAGGCCTGGGTGTTCCAACTCTGCTTTAGTGACTTGTGGATCCCAGCTGAAAGTTTAGCTATACACAACAACAAATGTAGCCGTTTCTATTCCACTGCAGGATAAAGGCGCTCAGACATAGGGACATGTCTGGTGTTTGGCAATTTTCATGTCTATTGTAGACATTTACAAATATGTTTAGTTGTGCATGTAGCTATGCACAACTATACAGTATATATATATATATGTATATATATATATATATATATAAATATATATATATATATATATATATATACAAGTTTTCAATTGACACTTTGAAATATACTTTATATTTTTCATTTAATGAACTTAAATTCATATGTGAAAATATCTTTCATATAACATCCCAGTTAGTGATACACGAAATCAAAATATAAATGATTCAGTACACACACACACACACACACATATATATATATATATATATATACATATATTATATATATATATAAAATATATATATATATATATATATATATGGCGTTTAGAGTGTTTAACAAAAAATCTAGAACGTAAAAGGAATGTTAAATATGGTGATGTAACCGAAAGTAATTTTGCATATAAGTAAGCAAACGAGCAAAATAATGCATGAAAAAAAAATTAAAAAATAAAATAAAATAAATATCCCAAAGCTACGAATAAATCCCTTGTAGACATGAATCCTTTTTTTCTGTTACGCTGAGCTGCATTGGCAAACGTATGGCTACTCGGTCTCTCCCTGTCCCTCGGGTAAGTAGAGAGAGTAGTCATAATAATGACAATGATAATAATAATAATAATAAAGATATTAATAATAATAATTATAATAATGATATTGATAATAATAATAATAATAATAATAATAATAATAATAATTATAATTATAATGATGAAAAGGGGAAAATACTGTAGGGAAAATTGTAATTTAAATAATAATGATAATAAGAACTTGAGTACGAGGCTCATACTAGAAAATAAATAAGAAGTAAACAAGATAATACAAGTATACACACACACACACACACACACATATATATATATATATATGTATATATATATATATATATATATAATACAGTTAGACATAGATCAGAGAGCCTTGTGTAAAAGAACAGAGTCTTTTAAGCTGAGAAGCAAATCGTTAATAATACTTTTAGAAATATCTATTCCACTTTTGACTTATAGAAATCTATATATACACACACAAACACACATACATATATACACATAAATATGTATACATATATGTGTGAGGAAAGAAAGGTCAAAATTTCCGATGTAGGTCGCCAAGTGAGAGTTGAAGACGTCCTGGTTTGTTAACGACATGAAAGCAGAGTCGGCGGGCGTGGTACAGACTTCAGTTCGTATTGCAGCGATAAATCTTTGTAATTTCTTGAAAACTCAAATGTTTCCCATGCGACCCTTCATCGCTGTAAGCAATTACAGTACACTCGCGTGCAGGGCTTCTAATTTTGAGTTAGTTTTTTCTTCTATTTTTAGCAACCTGGGGTTTTCTCTTGAAAATTGTTTCAGTTGGTAAATAGAGCCATAAAAAATGGACTGATAAAGAAAGAATTTGGTCAAACGCCATTTTCATAAAATTAAATTCTTATTGGAAATTATCTTCAAAAAGCAAAATAGGTTCAAGCTCTAATTCTAAATTAAGCGATCAAAAGATAAAAAAAGCATTGTTTAGAGAATGAGGAAATAATTATGAAGCTAATTAAAAAAATACAATTTGAAGAATGTAAACTTGCAACTAAAAGCTACGAGGTGTTACGAAATATGTCACTGGAATGCTGACTAGTTCCGTATTCCAAGAGAATGAGGAACTTCCTGGTTGTTAAAAATGCATATAGAGTTTACAGTATATATACAGTAATAAAAGCCCATCACAGACAAGTAATTTAGAACAATTGAAGATATGTATACAGGAAGTACTGCTGCAATCCTAAAACTATGAAGATATTGAGAAAATCCAGATTGAGAAAGGAGTTAACAAGGGACACACCATTTCTCCACAATTATTCACAGCATGTTTAAAAGTTTTTAAAACTTTTATTGGGTAAATGTAGGAATTTAATATTAATGGGGAATACTTTAACAACTTGAGAGTTGCAGATGACAGTTCTGTTTAGTGAAGTACGGGAGGAATTGCAAAAGATAATAGAAGATTTGAATAGAGAAAGCAGAAATGTAGGACGGAAAATGAATATGAGTAAAACTAACATAACGTTCAATGAAAATGCAGAAAAACAACAAATAAGAGTTATGGACGAACCTCTAGATATTGTTAATGAATATACATACTTAGGACTGATAGTAATTGTTTCCACAGGATACGAGACCGAAATTAAAAGGAGAGAGAGAGAGAGAGAGAGAGAGAGAGAGAGAGAGAGAGAGAGATCTAATAAAAAATCCGAGAAATAAAAGGGGATCTGATGGAAAAATAAATAGAAACGAGAGAGAGAGAGAGAGAGAGAGAGAGAGAGAGAGATCTAATTGAAAAAAAATCCGAGAGAAATGAAAAGGGATCTGATGAAAAAATATATAGAAGAGAGAGAGAGAGAGAGAGAGAGAGAGAGAGAGAGATATCTAATTGAAAAAAATATCCGAGAGAAATGAAAGGGGATCTGATGGAAAAATAAATAGAAACGAGAGAGAGAGAGAGAGAGAGAGAGAGAGGAGAGAGAGAGAATAGGAATCTACTTGAAAAATAGAGAGAAATGCAAAAAATTCCGAACTCGATTAGCTACGCTTTCCCGCAAACAATCAATTATATATCTATAAAACTGACCAAGTTCAAAACTAAACCGTGACTGCCTTAATTGTCACCAGAAAATTTCATCCTAGTAATTAACTATTAATTAGGTCTTACCCGCTAATGAACCCTTTGGAAAATTGATTGCTTGCGTGTCAGTCGTCATCGTCTATTTCAAGAGAAATAACTATAGCTAATTTCTTCTAAGGCTGAGAAAGTTTATTTTTTTTCCCGAGTGAAAAAGTTCCATAAATTACTTCAATAATAGAAGGTATTTCCAAATTATGTGTTATGTCTGTGAATGGGTGGAGTTCAGACACTTTTCTACTACATATTATATATATATATATATATATATATATTGTATATTTATAGACATATATATACACATACACACACACACACACACACATATATATATATATATATATATAAACAAATATATATATGATAAATTTTTGCACATTTAGACGTGTTTTTCATACTCAAATAAGCCGTATATTTTTGCTACATTAATGCCTGGATTCTCTTAACGACCTCGGGATCAGACCCCCAGGCGAAATCACACAAAGACAAAATCTTGTGACCGGCCGGGAATCGAACCCTGGTCCAGCAAACTTGTAGAGACAGTGACTACCACTTGGCCACGAAGTTTGCCGGACCAGGGTTCGATTCCCGGCCGGTCACAAGCTCTTGTCTTTGTGTGATTTCGCCTGGGGCTCTGATCCCGAGGTCGATAAGGGAATCCAGACATTAATGTAGCAAAAATATATGGCTTATTTGAATATATATATATATATACATATATATATATATATATGTGTGTATATATATATGTGTGTATATATATATATATATATACCTCTGTAAATCTAAACCGTGAATCAAGTACCGGGTACTTAGTCGACTGTGGTTAGTTCATAATAATCTCTCCTTATAACAAAGACAGGCGAAATCTAACCGAGGCCCTTTGCGTTAATAGGCGTAGGAGGAGATGATGATGATGATGAATAAAGAGATAAATATCATATATATATATATATATATATATACACACATTTCGGTCACGTTCAGCTCTACCCGTTCCTCGAATACGGGGAAGAGGGAGTAGTCGTAATCTGATGAGAGGGGATGCGTGCGCGTGCATATTCATATCTATTTTTACCCGTTATTTTTGACGGATCACATACTCTAGCTGTAAAGGTTAACATCCAGTGGATCTACATTGAAACAATCACAATTATAGGTGCTTATATATATATATATATATGTGTGTGTGTGCGTGTGTGTATGTGTGTATATATATATATCGTATATATATATATATATATGTGTGTGTGTCTGTATATATATATATATATATACACCGTGTATATATATATATATATATATGTGTGTGTGTGTGTGTGTCTGTCTGTATATATATATATATACCGTATATATATATATATATATACACACATATCGTATATATGTATATATATATACATATATGTATGTGTGTGTGTTTGTATATATAAATGCATACATACACATGTGTATGCACACAGGTGCCAGAACGTTTAATACGTGCGCAAGCGAGAGCAATTATCTATTTACACAGCCATAAGAAAATGTATGGACGGAAGTGACCATTGTTTTGCAGTTACGGGCACGTGAACGTGCGCTCATGCGATTGTTCACTGTTCATTTTTTTACATCATGCAAAGTGTTAAGTTTCAATTGTTCGCTGTAATGACTTTTGCCTTTTTCTTTGCTTTTTGTTTTGTTCTTTAATCAAATTTATTATTTTTTTAGTTAAGGGGATACTAATTCTCTCTCTCTCTCTCTCTCTCTCTCTCTCTCTCTCTCTCTCATTATTATATAAGGCAGGTTATTATCTCTCTCCTCTCTCTCTCTCTCTCTCTCTCTCTCTCTCTCATCTCTCTCATTATTATATAAGGGCAGATTATTATTATCTCTATCTCTCTCATTATTATATAAGGCAGATATTCTCTCTCTCTCTCTCTCTCTCTCTCTCTCTCTCTCTCATTATTATATAAGGCATATAATCATTGCCTCTCTCTCTCTCTCTCTCTCTCTCTCTCTCTCTCATTATTATATAAGGCATATTATCATTGCCTCTCTCTCTCTCTCTCTCTCTCAAGCTAAAGATAAAAAATCACTACAATTCTTATTTGATTTTACCTCTCTAAGAAGCTAATAGTAACAAATTAAATTTGTATATTATATTTACTTGAAATTCCTAAATACAGTAACGATAAGATGATAAAAACCTATATGAAAATTTGTATTATTCTGTAAGATGCTAGAAATTATACATATCCTATTCCTGTCCAATGCATTTTCACTTTGTACATTTTTTACTACATATATAAAACAAAATGAAGTTGTTAGTTTTGAAATATATTAAGCGAAAAACATATAGAGGCTCAAAATATTTTTCCTCATTTGTGTAAGGTATAAAGAATATATACACACACGCACACACCACACACACACACACACACATATATATATATATATATATATGTATATATATTCAATTATTAATCCCAAATGAATGGAAACATATTGAATTAAAAGCTCAAGATAGAGACTACTAGCGATATCAAGCCGAGGCCCTTTTGCGTCAATAGGCGTAAGAGGAGATGATGATGATTTCTTAATACCGAAATTCCTCTTCTTTGGTAATCCCATAACAAAAAATTGAATTATATATGTGTATCTACCGGAGCCAGGATTCGAACTCCGCGATTCTGAATTGATACAGAAAAAAAATTGACAGTCAACGATTGGATATACACATTACTCTGATTACATCAGCAAAAGAAATGGTGATAGATATAATGTAAAACAGGGTTGGACTGAAGGGTAGGACCCTTTTGACCTACGCAACAGTACCGGAAATAAGATAAAATGGAAGGGTCAAAGAATGAACATCATCAGGCCTATATTATTATTATTATTATTATTATTATTATTATTATTATTATTATTATTATTATTAGCTAAGCTACAACCCTAGTTAGAAAAGCAAGATGCTATAAGCCCAAGGGCTCAAACAGGGAAAAATAGCCAAGAGACAAAAGGAAATAAGGAAAATGAATAATGCTATGAGACGTAATTAACAATTAGAATAAAATATTTTAAAAACAGTAACAACATTAACAGAGATCTTTCATATATAAACTATAAAGAGAGATTTATGACAGTCTGTTCAACATGAGAATATTTCCAGCAATTTTTAACTTTCGAAGTTCTACCGATCCAACCACCTAATTAGGAAGATCATTATACAACTTGGTAATAGCTGGAATAAAATTCTAGAATACTGTGTAGTATTGAGTCTCATGATGGAGAAGGGCTCTCTATTAGAATTAACTGCATATTAGTATTATGAACAGGATAGAACTGTCCGGTAAGATATGTATGTAAACGAATTTCAGAATTATGAAAAATCTTATACAGTTATAAGTCAAAAGTTATCATAGTCAGCATAGAAAATACATAGAGAACCCTTGTGTTTCCACTTTAGAGAGAGAGAGAGAGAGAGAGAGAGAGAGAGAGAGAGAGAGAGAGAGACACACCACACACAAAAGGTCTGCCACTGTTTTGGGTTAGAGTTCTCTTGCTTGAGGGCACACTCAGGTACACTCTGTTCTGCTTTCCTTATTCCATTTCCTTACTGGGCTATTTTTCCTGTTGGAGCCCTTTGTCTTATAGCATCTCGCTTTTCCAACTAGGATTGTATTGTAGCTTAGCTAGTAATAACAATAACACTAATATTAATATTAATAATAATAATGATAATTGTAATAATGCATGTACACACACACACACACACACACACATATATATATATATACTGTATATATACACACACATATATATAACCCAAGACAGTGGAAGACCATGGTACAGAGGCTATGGCACTACCCAAGACTAGAGAACAATGGTTTGATTTCGGAGTTTCCTTCTCCTAGAAGAACTACTGACTATAGCTAAAGAGTCTCTTCTGCTTTATGATCAAGGTCTTTCATATGATCTAACAAAGTAGAACAGGAGATAATGAAGTGCAAAACTTCGAATTTACTGGACAGGCGAGTGTCTAATTGCTGATAATTACGAATCCAGAGAATTGAACGCAACTCGGACGAAATGAGACATTATTTACCCATAACATGAAAGGCAAACTTTTCTCGTAAAAGCAGGAATCTATTAAAAAAAAAAAAAAAAAGGGGCGGGGGCCGCTTCCAGCGAGAAGGAAAATCTGTAGGGCCCTTTATCAATCATGGGATAATTTCATCTATGTACTTGATGGATGGTTGGACAAGGAGTTCCTGGCACACTTCGCTCTAAGGAAATGCATCTCACCGGATCTCAACGTGTAGTAAGGGTGTGTCAATGTGCACTTCCTCAAGTTGATGGCATACAAAGAATTCCTGTGTCCAACTGGACTAAGAAAAGAAAAGAAAAAAAAAAAAGAAAGATAAAGAGAGATCAGACCTTTCCGACGGAGCAAATTTCTATGCAACCTTTGATGGTGCAATTCTTATAAAAGACCAGATTACGGAACAAATATA
>NC_090737.1:22739573-22744573 GCF_036898095.1 Palaemon carinicauda
TCAAAATTCAAGCATGCGAATGAAAAAATAAATAAATAAATAAATAAATTCAAACATACAAGAATGAAAATCACTATATTCAAGCATACGGATAAATAAAAAAGAAAAATAACTGATTTCAAGATTAGAAAAAAAAAACACTAAATTCAAGCATACGAATAAAAAAAAAGGAAAAAATAACTGAATTCAAGCATAAAAAATCAATAAACTCAAGCATACGGATAAAAAGAAAGAAAAAAAAAGTGAATTTAAGCACTAACGAATTTTTTGTTAGGAAAGAAAAAAAATAATAAATCGTTCCTAATTAAAGGATGCCAAATGTCACGCCCATGACCAAACCAAACCAGCCCCTTCCCCCTTTTAGAAAATGAATTCCTGACAGACAGCAGTGGTATTACTAAATAATTCATAGCACTTGACGCCTCAGGTGATGATAGAAATAACTATAGTAATTTTTTTTAGTGAGGAAGATTTGCACCGACTCGCAAGGGTGCCCTTTTAGTTCGGAAAAGTTTCCTGATCGCTGATTGGTTGGAGGTATTCGGACAAAAATACTTCCAACCAATCAGCTATTAGGAAAATTTCCGAGCTAAAAGGGCACCCCTGCTGGTTGGTGCAAATCTGCTCACTAAAAAAAATTTACTAATGGCAAGAAATTGCTCCACTTCCAATGAAAAGGAAATACTGGTCGCAGCTTGGTGACAGACGGTGGGTTATTTTTTTTTTTTTTCATTATAATTTTAGAAATATTTCTCTTCTGCTCGCTTTCTGTATTCTCTGTAGCTCATGCATTTCTCACATCGTCATGAGTGATTAGCTAGTAAATGAACAAAACAAAAACAATAGTGTATGTATGTATATATATATATATATATATATATAAAATATATATATATATATATATATACACATAAATAATTACTTGCTCAGCTATACCCCTAGTTGGAAACGAAGGATGCTATAAGCCCAAGGGCTCCAACAGGGAAAATAGCCCAGTGAGGAAACGAAATAAGTAAATAAATAAACTACAAGAAGTAATGAACTATTAAATAAAACATTTTGAGATCAATGACATTAAAATAAATCTATTAAAAAAAAGGAAAGAAAAAGGAAAAGAGGTAGGGTGTACCCTCAAGCAAGAAAATTCTAACGCCCAGACAGTGGAAGACCGTGATACAGAGGCTATAGCACTACCCAAGATTAGAGAACAATGGTTTGATTTTGGAGTGTCCTTTTCCTAGAAGAGCTGCTTACCATACCTAAAGTGTCTTTCCTACCCTTACCAAGAGAAAAGTATCCATTGAACAATTACAAAACAGTAGTTAACACCGAAAGCGAAGTAGAATTGCTCAGTAATGAGGACAGAGAACATGTAAAGAATAAGCCGGAGTATTTGGTGTATGTGTAGGTAAAGGGAAAATGAGCCTTAACCATATAGAGGGATTCAATGTAGTACTGTCTAGCCAGTCAAAGGACCCAATAGCTCTCTAGAGGCAGTATTTCAAATCAGGTGTATATAGCATCCTGTGATGCTGAGGGGAAGGACGCTAGTAACTTGTACAACACACGAACATACGCTACCGGGGTCTTAGCGATGCCAGCCGATCGGGACTACAGTCTAACCCAAAGCCAAAGCAAAGTCCCTCAAAAAGAAGGCAACCGCGATTACCCACTGCCGTCTCAATACAGAGACGGCAGTGGCTTACCCCACACAAATAAAAAAAAGAGCACGTTAATTTAAAAAGATTTCTGATGCAGTCAACATTCCTCTATGGTATAAATGCCAAACATACTTGAGTATTTTGGCATAAGATTTTTATCCAAGCATGTTGATAGAATACCATCGCTACTTCAATTGCATTCAATTTATCGGAAACTTTCTCCAAGTTCCTTATATTTTTTTAGTCTTCAGTGCCCCAAATTTCTCATCTACAAACAAAAGTTCGATGGTTTTTTTCCTAAAATATCTATCTAATTATAACATATTTCACGTAACAACCTTTAGAGTTACTCAGTCCAAATAATATAAATAGTTTCTTATAACTTTCTCCATCTGATACAGCTTCAGTTACATGTCAAAACCACTCCTTGCATAATGATGAGCTGAATCTACCAACACGCATGCGCACACCTAAAACGAAATTGATGCCTGAAAACTGGTTAGGTTGGTATGTGGAACGAAATCGGTGCAGTTTGGCGGCAAATCCTTTCATGCGCAATCAACTTGTGAGTTGGGATTTGTCTTTTCAACGTGAAGAGCATAAAGTATTTGAAAAATAAGACAATCGAAATAGGATTTATAAAAGAAAAATATACGCGAGCGAGTGCGAGCACGCATATATTATAAGTATATATATATATTATATATATATGTATATATACATATATACAGGTAAAATATGTATATATATACATATATATGTATGCATGTATATAAACATATGTATAAAATATATATATATATATATATATATGTCAGTACGAGTAAACGTAAGTGATAAACGTAATTTCATCCAAGATTTCATATCAAAACAAATTAGAACTAGCGGGGCATTCGGAATAAGTGAAGACCTCTGCCACGGCAGCTTGTTTCTAAACCTTTTGCTCGACCTTGACCTTCACCTTTGACCTTAACATTTATCAATTGGGGTAGATTTTCTTAAACTCACGTGTGAACAAAATTTGAGGTCTCTGTGACAACGATGTCCAAACTTATGGCTGATTACGTGAATTGGATATTTTGCTTCACCGTGACCGTGACCTTGACCTTCCAAAATTTAATCCTTTCCAGCTTTTTATACAACAGTTAATTCATGCAAGTTTCATTACTCTATGATTGAAATTGAGGCCAGGAAGCTGTTCACAAATAAACACAACAAACACAAATTACAAACACACAAACACGGGGTAAATCATAACCTCCTTCCAACTTTATTGGCGGAGGTAATTAAATAATATGGTACCACGTTTGCCTTAGTGAAGAAAATAAAACTAAGAACCATTTCCTTTCCTTTGTCTCACTAATAACGTCTTTAGCTTATTATATTGGGTCACAAAACATCCTAATTAAAATATAATTATTGCTTAAAGATAGAAAATTAATACCCGAATTAAATGTATAGAAAAAGTTATTGATATTTTATTTATGCTTTCTGCTCAGTCACACGGTACAAGAATGAATTTATACGGGAAGAATCTAAATTCCTCTTGCTTTACAATAGACCCCCAGGCCAGGTATGGTGAGAATTGATAATATGAATGTATTTCCTTTTTATTTTTTTCTTATATATATATATATATATATATATGTATATGTATATATATATATATATATATATATACACACACACATATATATATATACATATATCTATACATACACACACACATATATATATATATATATATACATACACACTTCCTATTATTCCATTTTACTATTCTCCTTCTGAAAATGGCTACAAAAGACTTCCACTCTACGTGAATAAACGAAAAAAAAAAAGAAATCAACGAGAATAAATAAGAAAAAAATTGAAAAATCCTTTTGGACATACTTCAAGACATCAATCTAGGTACATATAGAAAAACTATTAAAAAAAATCCTTCTGATACGGCTACAAAAGATCAAATCTACTTAATAAATGAAAATAAATTAAAAAAATCATTGAATAGGAATGACATTTTATCTGGAATTTCCAAATGGAACTGCTGTCAACTATGGACATTGTGACAAAGAATTGCGTTCTCCCGGTGACCCAAGATCTTGCCTGTGACCTAAAGCGATTCGGTCAGAATATATTATTTTCCTTTTTTTTTTCTCTCTTGAAATATGCATACTCTGAATTTTCGATTTATTGTATTCTATCACTTGTTCGACTCAAGAAGGATTTTTTTTTCATTTCTTGAAAAAAGGATTGACATTGATTGAATGAAAATTGTTCCATTTCAAAACCCTGTTTCTTTTAATCTATATATATATATATATATATATATATACACACACACACATGTATATAGATAGGCGTAGGAGATGATGATGATGATATAGAAAAAAAGGAGTGAGAAATGCGAATGTATATATACACCTATTGTGTGTGTGTGTATATATATATATACACACACACACATATATATATATATATATACATATATATATATATATACATATATATATATATATATATCCAACATTGAACCCATTCCCCAAAATGGGAGGCTCCACAAAAATATAACAGAACCGCTACTGCTACATTCAACTTTAAACTCCTGAACTTTGGATGGAATCTCGAAGACGCAAAACTTCCACGGCATTAGTCGCTTCAGACATCTACACAGAAGACTTACCAGAAGATCGTCAACTCATTACACGCACACTGCGCTATTCTCCCTTGCCTAGCATTCACTATTGGTCTTCCTGATAAAAAAATTTCAAGATATTTATTATAATAGAGAGAGATAAAAAAAACCTTGCTTTACGATTTGTATAATTACGATACCAAAAACTCTACTTGTCTTATATATATATATATATATATATAATATATATATATAATATATATATAATATATATAAATATATATATATATATATATATATAATATATATATAATATATATAAATGTATATAAATATATATATATATATATATATATAAAATATATATATATATATATAAGAGAGAGAGAGAGAGAGAGAGAGAGAGAGAGAGAGAGAGACTTACCAGAAGATCGTCAACTCATTACACGCACACTGCGCTATTCTCCCTTGCCTAGCATTCACTATTGGTCTTCCTGATAAAAAAATTTCAAGATATTTATTATAATAGAGAGAGATAAAAAAAACCTTGCTTCACGATTTGTATAATTACGATACCAAAAACTCTACTTGTCTTATATATATATATATATATATATATAATATATATATAATATATATATAATTATATATAAATATATATATATATATATATAATATATATATATATAATATATATAAATGTA
>NC_090737.1:22749573-22769573 GCF_036898095.1 Palaemon carinicauda
TATGGAATATTCGAGTGAGCAACCATTTGAAAATGGAGAATTCCAAGCGTCATGACCCTTTTTTGGAATACCTCTAACTTTCTCTTAGAAATGACCGGGCGATTTGCTCATCGGGGCCAGGGGAAAGGGGTTTGATAATCTCATGAGACCAAAATTAAGAGAAATCTCAGAAGAGGCTGTAAGCCATGCATCTGGAAAGGGGAAATGTTGGGGTAGAAGCCCCTCTCCTCCCACAGCACACCCCTTACTTATTTTGGCTCATTGAACCCCGTGGTGAGAGTGACTTTGTTTCGCTGTATTTGTATCAGCAGAATCCAACTTTCTAAGCTCAAATAAGAGAAGGTAAAGACGAAAGTATGACGTAACCAGATGGAAATTTTTGCGAGGAATCTTCAAACATTTTAAATGATTCGCAAGACGTAAGTCATATATATATATATATATATATACACACATGTACATATTGTGATAAAAGCACGGTACGAAAGAGAAGACGATGATCGACGAACTAAGAAAGTTTGTAAGTGTGGACTGGCAAAAAAAAAAAAAGCCATACACAGACGCAAGTGGAAGGGTATGTCAGAGGCCTTTGTTCTGCAGCGGACTAGTAACGGCTGACAATATATATATATATATATATATGTACGTATATATAATATATATATATAAAGTATATATATATATAAATATACTGTAGATATATATATATATATATATATATCTATAAATATATAAATATAAAAATATACACATAAATATTTATATAAATATATATATATGTAAATATACATATATATATATATACAAATATATATATATATACAAATATATATATATATATATATATATATGAAGCATGTCAGACCTTCAATGGTTAGCTGTTGGGCGTGATAAGCAATAATGAAGAGGAAGGTATGATGTGGACCAGAAATAACTCGGACAGGAGTATCACAATAGAGCGTATTTTCCTTCAAGTTTCTCTATGATTCATCAAGCGTGAAGCGCATGGGGAAAGTGAAGAAAAAAAACAAAATATATAGAAACTTTGAAACTTATTTTTGTTACCTATTGGCTTTATATATATATATATATATATATATATATAGATAGATAGATAGATAGATAGATAGATATTTGAAAACTTTATCAAATCTCGTTGACACTCGATGAATATCTGCTTATCAATCTTGTGGGAATTTGATCCCATGACCTACGCGGGGTAATGAACTTCCCCGGCCCAACACCATCACCGTTACCACATATAGATTACTCAAAACTAAATTAAAGATTAATCAAAGAGGCGTAGGATTTGACTCTTCATAGCCAAGGACACTTTGGTTGGGAGAAAATTATATAAACTAAATCCATTTAAAGCGAGATTTTTTAAAAGCGAGAGATCCCTCTTCCTCTCGTCCTTCCTCTTGTGGTAGAATTATAAGCTGAATTTATTATAATAAAAAAAAAACCACGATAATGCTTGGAAGTTTGATTTTTCATTCACACACACACATAAAATATATATATATATATATATATATAAGCCGATCATTTAAAAACTTGGTGTTTCCGCAAAAACCGGAAAAGTTAAGCTTGGTTGCATTTACAGTTTCACCCTGTGAATACTTAGATTATCATGAGGTCAGAGTCAGAGAGAGAGAGAGAGAGAGAGAGAGAGAGAGAGAAATTGATTATTTTTCCCTTACGTGTTTGTTTGCTCTTGAATGCTTGCTACTCAACCTTATGAATAATACTAATATTAATACTTATATCAATTAAAGTAATGATAACATTGATATTATTATTATTATTATCATTAATAATAATAATAATAATAATAACAATAATAGTGGTGATATCAATAATAATAAATAAAGGCGACTACTATCGGTAATAATAATAATGATAATAATAATAATAATAATAATAATAATAATAATAAAACCATACTATTAAAATTATAACAACAATTACTAAAGTTAGAAAACCAATTTCAAACCTTCCTATATTAAGAAAAAAAATATATCTTAAAATCAACGAAAGCTACTCAGTCGGAAAGCCGTACATACACTGATATCTTATCAGCATTTGGCTATAATACATAACCTCCGATAAATAGATAAGACAAATAGAGAAGAGCTGATTATCAATCTTATAAACCCTTTCACTGCCATTGGTGACTTGTCAAATTTGGAAAAAGGGGAGCTTCTTTTAAAATCACCCAAACTATAGAAAGTTGGTATTCAAAGAAAAGGCATTGATGAAGACTTCCTTATAAATATCAGGATAGGATGTGTGTGGTTTTGAAAGATTTCGCAACATCAGAAATTTTGTTGGATTCACCATTGGCACTGAAAGAGTTAAACAAGAATGTTAGACACTTAATTGAAAAGAGTTCTAGATTACTTTTAAGAAAAATAAATTTCGAGTAAATGTGATCTTGGAAGAAGTTATGATGCCATAGCCTCTGTACCATGATCTTCCACTGTCTTGGGTTAGAGTTCTCTTCCTTGAGTGTACACTTCGGCACACTTTTATGTCTCCTGATTTCCTTTCCTCATTTGGCTATTTTCCCCTGTTGGAGCCCTTGGTCTTAGAGCATCCCTCTTTTCCAACTAAGGTTACTATTATTATTATTACTAGCTCAGCTAAAACCCTAGTTGGAAAAGCAGGATGCTTTAAGCCCAGGGGCTCCAACGGGGAAAATAGCAGAGTGAGGAAAGGAAATAAGGAAATAAATAAAATATATATGAAGTAATGAACAATCAAAATAAAATATTTGAAGAACAGTAAGAACATTAAAACAGATCTTTCCTATATAAAACATAAAAAGGAACTTATGTGAGCCTGTTCAGCATGAATACATTTGTTGCAAGTTTGAACTTTTGAAGTTGTAGCTTAGCTAATAATAATAATAATAATAATAATAATAATAATAATAATAATAATAATAATAATAATAATAATAATAATAATAATAATAATAATAATAATAATAATAAAGGGAAAACTAGGAAAATAGAGGTATGCTTGTACCCGGTACTGCTGGTTACCGAGCACTGTTTGTGATTTCCTGTCCGACAACTTTGTGATATTATTGCAATTCTTGATTTTACCAGAATGTAATTACTAATTACTCTCACGTGTCAGTGTGTACAAGGTGATCTCCCCTTTATCTTCTTGTTATTGCCATCAGTGTGTCATTTTCTACACCTATCATTCCGTTATTGTTGTTATTATTTTCATTACTGGGATTGAAATTTGTCTATTGCACTTTGAACACCTAGTGTATGTTAAGCCCTGTCCACACGATCGAGCATGCCCGACGGGCAAACAGTGATACCAGGCCACAATAGTTAGCGAAAATGAGGGTTGATGACGCCAGAAGCGGGAAACTAAAGGCAGGGATCTGGCAACACTGAATGATGCCAGATCCCTGTCAGTGGTTTTCCTGCTTCTGACGTCATTAACCCTCAATCTTACTAACTATTGTGGTCTGGTATCACTGTTTGCCCGCTGGGCATGCTCGATCATGTGGACAGGGCTTTAGTTTCATTATATGTTATTGTTAACTATGTATTTTTTCAGAACAGTAAGACAAGGGGGACAAAAATTGCTTTGCTTTTCGTGTTAATTTCACTAAAATACACTGCATAAGAGATCTAATCATCGTGGTACAGTAGGCTTCTTCAATTCCAGGACACTTATTGGATATCAAAAGATTCGTTTCTGTAACTGAAATACTGAACCCACCTTTTACTTGTTGAAAAGTATCAAAGGAAACTACAATATTAAAAAATTGAAAAAGAGATAAGTCCCTCTTTGTCTTTAGCAAAATGGTGATAGAAATTGTCATTCAGGTTAAATCTAGCCATCTAGCAGGAACGGGGGTAAACCACTGTCAATCAAGATTTTCAGTTGTAACTTTTAAGAAATCAACGTAAAACTGGAAATAAAATTTTGGTCCTCGTCAAAATAATGATATAAATTGTCATTTCGGTTAAATCAGACCATCGAGCGGGAACGGCTTGAACTACTGTCAATCAGGATTTTCAATTTTCAGTATGAGCTTTTAAAGACTCAACTTGAAACCGGAAATACGAGTGGCTGTCAACAATTTAATTCAAGACTTTCCGGAAATGGGCGGTGAACGATTAAGACTTTACAAAGGAAACAAGCAATTAACCTCTTTCATGTGTATTTGAATTACAAATTGCATTTCATTTTAAATTTATAAAATAACTGTATGAAAGGAAATAAAAATTCAAAGTGTTGTTCTTCAAGCTACTGTGAAGGTAATAAACTATTACATTTTTTTAAGCTACTGTGAACGAAAATGGTTTGGGAACCCTAAAATATTAGCCGTCGGAAGTCTTTGGTCAAATTATTTATCTCTCTCTCTCTCTCTCTCTCTCCTCTCTCTCTCTCTCTCTCTCTTTTTTAAAAATAATTTCCCGTACTCATATGTCAGCATGGATTTGTGATAAAGCTGAGAAAAAAGTGAAAAGCTTTTTATCATTTCTAAAATAATGAGCATCCATACTAAAATCGTCCGCTCTCTCTCTCTCTCTCTCTCTCTCTCTCTCTCTCTCTCTCTCTGAAAATATATGAGACATGAAAGGATCGTAAACCTTAAAAGACCAAAAGTTTATATTTGTTATAAAACTAAAGAGCAAAAGAATGCCATAAATTTTTTTCTTACTATTAACAAAAAGTGTAATAATGAAAACTTAACATCCACTTTCTTTGCGTTGATTGTAAGTGGAACACATATTTCTCTTTTAAAAGGTGTTTAATGCAATGGAAAATGTCGTAAACATTTTCTTGCGCAACCGAAAGTACAAAAAAAAAAAAAAAAAAAAAAAAAAATTAATGGAAATAAAATATATATCAAGAAAGCGTGCAGAAACCCTACGGTATCACCAATTTAATTTGGAGTTTTAATTGTGTATATATATATATATATATATACATATATATATATATATATATATATTATATAAATTATATATATATATATATATGTATATATATAAATATATATGTATACATAAATATATATATATATATATATATATTGTATATGTATGCATAATTGTATATACAGGCAAAACACACACACACACACACACATATATATATATATATATATATTGTATATATATATATATATATATATACAATATATATATATATATGTGTGTGTGTGTGTGTGTGTTTTGCCTGTATATACAATTATGCATACATATACAATATATATATATATATATATATTTATGTATACATATATATTTATATATATACATATATATATATATATATATATAATTTATATATAATATATATATATATATATATATGTATGTATATATATATATATATATATTATACGCAAACAACACGTGTAAATATGTTTACATACATATGCACTTTACATAAAGACAAACTGACATTTCCATGTGTGTTTATGTATTTACGCTTTGGAAGTAAGCTGTGCATTACAATTTGGGATAATGAAATTCAATGGATTGGCAATTGAATAAGGGAGATGAAAATGGAGTGGGTGTATTAGCCTAAGACGTGCTTCGTAAAAGTAGGAAGGCTATAGAACTCTATGTAAATACAGCATGATATAGTCTTGGGTAGTACCAAAGCCTCTGTACCATGGTCTTCCACTGTCTTGGGTTAGAGTTCTCTTGCTTGAGGGTACACTCGGGCACATTATTCTTTCTTATTTCTTTTCCTCTTGTTATGTTAATTTCTTTATAGTTTATTCAAGAAATATTTATTTCAATGTTGTTGCTCTTCTTAAAATATTTTATTTTCCTTTGTTTCCTTTCCTCACTGGGCTATTTTCCCTGTTGTGGCCCCAGGGCTTATAGCATCCGGTTTTTCCAGCTAGGGTTGTAGCTTGGCAGTTAATAATAATAATAATAATAATAATAATAATAATAATAATAAAAATATCAAAATAGATTTTTCATATGTAATCGATAATTACAATTAAACCTCCACCAAAACCTTCCAGATGAACCGAACCACAACTAAATGTTATTATTATTATTATTATTATCATTATTACTATTATTATCATTATTGTTATTGTTATTACTACTTGCTAAACTACAACCCTAGTTGGAAAAGCAGGATGCTATAAGCCCAAGGGCTCTAACAGGGAAAAATAGTTCAGTGAGGAATGGAAATAAGGAAACAAACTGAGAAAGAAGTAATGAGCAATTTAAATATCTTAAGAACAATAACATTAAAATAAATCTTTCATATATTTAAATAAAAAAACTAAAAGAGAAATGAGATAGAATAGTATGTCCTAGTTTACCCTTAATTAAAAGAACTCTACCCCAAGACAGTGGAAGGCCGTGGTACAGGGGCTATGGCACTACCCAAGACTGGAGAGTAGTGGTTTGATTTTGGAGTGTATAGTAGTGCTGTAATAGTGGTAGTAGTAGATCTTTTTGCAATTCAAGCTGTGCATTCTGCATAAAAAATTAAATTATCTATTATTTCAGTTACCTGGCTCTAACAAGACCATTATCCTATGTACTAAGACAGATAAAAGTCATTCAGCAATCTAAAACTCTGATTACTGTACAATAATATACATTAAACTGTATTCTTAGTGAAATTCGCTTAATAAATAATTTCATTTTACTGTTTAGTATTATTATTTTTTATCATTACTATCCAAGCTATAACCCTAGATGAAAAAGCAAGATGCTATAAGCCTAAAAGTCTCCAACATGGAAAATAGCTATGTGAGGAAAGAAAAGAAGGAAACAGCTAGAATGGTGTGTCTGAGCGTGCCCTCAAGAAAGAAAACTCTAAACCATGACATGAAAGACAATGGTAGAGAGACTATGGCCCTACCCAAGACTTAGAGAACATTGGTTTTATATTGGAGTGTCCTGCTGAAAGAGCTGTTTACCATGGCTAAAGTCTCTTCTACCTTTACCAGGTACTTTGTTTCAGTAGGGTGTCTAGTAAAGCTGCTTTAAGGTCTACTACGTGTTCCCTAATTTCTGCCTTTTATAAGTTATTTAAAAATCCAAATAATTCTATATGGCTTTTAAGCTGCGCAAATCTAGATTCTGCAGCTTTGATAGCTTTTTCTAGCAATAAGGTAAAGCACTGAACTCTATTTGCTACTTTTGGATCATCGAAAATTTGAGTTTTTATCCTCTATGAAAACATTCTTTACATTCTTCATAGTCGTTTATGTTGGGATTTCCATAATTCTAGTGGTAATTCAATAGCTTCAGCCAAATCATTTGCGCCTATTATTACATCATTAAAACCGTTCTCTCTATAATTTCCTAGCCATTATAATAGTTTTTTCAAATGACTTCAGGCCTTCATCAACATTCTTTGTAATTCCTCGCTAACATACCTAACTATATAAAGCAAGTCATGACAAAATATCAAAAACTAAAAATTTACATTCCTTTAGCTGGTCTGCTAAAGCTTTCCCCTTTACTTTTACCTTGGGCTCATCTGTTATCTCAGGCATTTCCACAAGTGCATTATAACCTTCTCCAACCTGAAAACTGACCAAAAAAAAAAAAAAAAAAAAAAAAAAAAAAAAAAATCCAGACCTGACCCACGTACAATATCCAAGCGTCGACAAATTGGAAACCAGTGTTGCCAAAATGCGGAATTGTGCGGGTTAGTGACGGAAAACTAAATCTACAGAGGGATCTCCATTATTTAAATTTTCGATTTCTGCTTTACTCTGTCTGGAACGAAAAATATTTCCGCAAGGTCTAGAGACTATTTTTTGACATATAAATCTATTTTATATTTATAATATTAAGCCTATGATTTTATATCTGTTGATCTGTATTGCATTTTGAACTAAAAATAACATAAAATTGCATATAAATTGTGATTATATTTGGTTAATTAGGTGGATGTTTTGTTGGTTTTCGGTACTACGTCTAATGGCCGTTTTCCTTACCAATCGGAGTTCTTGGGCACATCGAATGGCAACACTGGTGGCAGCTCGAGTGTTTAAGGCTTCATATTTGACTAAGAAACTACCGCATTAAATTTATTATTTGTTGGAAAGTAGATTGACTTTCGTGATATACTACGTGATCGTTTTTAAATACTTAAACAGCATTTTTAAATTGATTAAAAAGTGCCAAATATTCGAAACGGCGTATAGTTACAGTTTAAAAATAACACGTGCACCGAGACTCCTTGTGATATTATTATTATTATTATTATTATTATTATTATTATTGTTATTATTATTACTAGCTAAGCTACAACCCTAGTTTAAAAAATCAGGATGCTATAAGCCCAAGGGCTCCAACAGGGAAAAATAGCCCTGCGAAGAAAGGAAATAAAGAAATACATAAATTATATGAGAAGTAACGAACAATTAAATTAAATATTTTAAGAACAGTAACGACACTAAAAGAGAGCTTTCATATATAAACTACAAGAAGAGACTTACGTCAACCTGTTCAACTTTTGAAGTTCTACTGATTCGACTACCCACTTTGATAATACTGGTCAAATAGGTTTAAAAGCGGTCCTAATTGAACATTTATTAAGGATTTACGAACTATCTAATCAAGATCGGTTATTTCAGTTTTTTTTTCTTATATTATGAAATACACATTTACAATCATACAATTTATAACATATAATCATCGTATATTTACATGAATATTTCTTTTTATTTTACATATACTGTATTTACAATTGCAATTTTTACTCTTTATCTAGATGTGTTTTTATATCAAAATATATCGACTCGTGAATACTTTTAAATAGAAGTTTTAAATGCTATTTTACTTACATTAAACGTATTTATCATTCTATTTTTAATAAATTTAAGTAATTGCGTAGTTTTTATTTACTTACATATCACCAAAATGGGTTCCTTATTTCACGCATGACCCATTATAAAGTGATCATCATCATCTCCTCCTATGCCTATTGACGCAAAGGGCCTCGGTTGGATTTCGCCAGTAGTCTCTATTTTGAGCTTTAAAATCAACACTTCCCCACCCATCATCTCCCATTTCACGCTTCATAGTCCTCAGCCGTGTAGGCCTGGGTCTTCCAATTCATCTAGTGCCTTGTGAAGCCCAGTTGAAAGTTTGGTGAGCTAATCTCTCTTGGGGAGTGCGAAGAGCATGCCCAAACCATCTCCATCTACCCCTCCCCATGATCTCATCCACATATGGCACTTGAGTAATCTTACAGTTTCATTTCTGATCATGTCCTGCCATTCAACTCCCAATATTATTCAGAGGATTTTGTTCTCAAGTCTACAAAATCTGTTAAAGATTGTTTTATTGTCATACCACGACTCATGTCCATACAGTAACACCGATATCACTAAACTGACATATAAACTAAAAACCAATTAAAGTTAAGTCATTAATTTAATTTTTACCTGTCTATATAAGTCTTTGTTACAAAAACAAAACTTCGTAAAGCAGATTAGAGATAATTGTCTCCGAATAAATGAGAGACGATGACGTGGCCACAACACAGATAATTTTTATTTTTTTTTCATAAATTACATGATAGAACCGGATTCAATCATATTTACCTCAAATTGAGAATTCTTATTTAGGAAATCAAACTCACCATTCTAACTTATTTGTCTTACTCTTGTTTTTAAGATTTGATAGTTTATATGTGAAAGATCTATTTTAATGTTCTTACTGCTTTTAGAATATTTTATTTTAATTGTTCACTACTTTCTTGGAGTTTATTCATTTCATTTCCTCACTGGGCTACTTTCCCTGTTGAAGCCCTTGGGCTTATAGTAGCCTGCTTTTCCAACTAGTGTTGTATCTTGCCTTAATAATAATAATAATAATAATAACCCCTGGTCTTATTAGCATCTGCTTTTACAACTAGGGTTATAGCTTGGTTTATTAATAATAAAAATAATGATAATAATAATAAAAATTATAATAATCATAATAATAATAATAATAATAATAATAATAATAATAATAATAATAATAACCCTTGGTCTTACAGTATATGCTTTTCCAACTAGGGTTGTAGCTTAGCGTAATAATAATAATAATAATAATAATAATAATAATAATAATAATAATAATATCCCTTGGTTCTATAGCATCTGCTTTTCCAACTCGGGTTGTAGCTTGGCTTAATAATGATAATAATAATAATAATAATAATAATAATAATAATAACCCTTGGTTCTATAGCATCTGCTTTTCCAACTAGGGTTGTAGCTTGGCTTAATAATAATAATAATAATAATAATAATAATAGTCCTTGGTCATATAGCATCTGCTTTTCTAACTAGGGTTATAGCTTGGCGTAACAATAATAATAATAATAATAACAACAACAATAAATTGTCTGTCTCCATCCGTCAAAGTTATATCATCCAAGACCTGTTCGAAATTCCAATCACAAAATATATGGACGAGACAAATGACTGGAAAAAGAAGCAAACCAAAAACCATCTAAGGTCATCAAGTAATTTTTTTGGTTTTAACTGGATTTTGTCCGTCTTGTTTTTATTGGAAAAGGGTTCCTGAGTAACATGAGTTTGGAAATTGGGCAACTTATCTGGTCTAGCCACTACAGAAGACAGCTTTTTACGAGGGCCATCTCTACTATGAACAGAGATAGTAGAAGACAGGTTACTATATGACTCTGAATTACTTTTCTCACGCTATACATTCCTGCAGGTTAAGTTTTTTTTTTCTGCATGTCAAGTTTTCTTATTGTGCAGGCCAAGATTTTTTTATTCAGCAGGTCAAGTTTTTTTTTTTTCTATTCTCCTAGTCGTTTTTTTTTTTTTTTGAAGGTCAAGTTTTGTTTATTCTGCAGGTCGTTTTTTTTTTTATTCAGCATGTCAAGTTTTTTTTAATCATGGAGGTCTTTATTTTTTTGAAAGTCATGTTTTGTTTATTCTGTAAGTCAAGTTTTTTTTCTGCAGGTTAAGCCTTTTCTGAAAGCCAAGTTTTTTTTTTTTCTGCAGGTCAAGCTTTTTCTGCAAGTCAAGTTTTTCTCTGCAAGTCAAGTTTTTTTCTTCTGCAAGTCAGGTTATTTTCTGCAAGTCAAGTTTTTCTCTGCAAGTCAAGTTTTTTTTCTTTTGCAAGTCAGGCTATTTTCTGCAAGTCAAGTTTTTCTCTGCAAGTCAAGTTTTTTTCTTCTGCAAGTCAGGCTATTTTCTGCAAGTCAAGTTTTTCTCTGCAAGTCAAGTTTTTTTCTTCTGCAAGTCAGGCTATTTTCTGCAAGTCAAGTTTTTCTCTGCAAGTCAAGTTTTTCTCTGCAAGTCAAGTTTTTTTCTTCTGCAAGTCAGGCTATTTTCTGCAAGTCAAGTTTTTCTCTGCAAGTCAAGTTTTTTTCTTCTGCAAGTCAGGCTATTTTCTGCAAGTCAAGTTTTTCTCTGCAAGTCAAGTTTTTTTTTCTGCAGGTCAAGCTTTTTCTGCAAGTCAAGTTTTTTCTTCTGCAAGTCAGGTTATTTTCTGCAAGTCAAGTTTTTCTCTGCAAGTCAAGTTTTTCTCTGCAAGTCAAGTTTTTTTCTTCTGCAAGTCAGGCTATTTTCTGCAAGTCAAGTTTTTCTCTGCAAGTCAAGCTTTTTCTGCAAGTCAAGTTTTTTCTTCTGCAAGTCAGGTTATTTTCTGCAAGTCAAGTTTTTCTCTGCAAGTCAAGTTTTTCTCTGCAAATCAAGTTTTTTTCTTCTACAAGTCAGGCTATTTTTGGCAAGTCAAGTTTTTCTCTGCAAGTCAAGTTTTTTTTTCTGCAGGTCAAGCTTTTTCTGCAAGTCAAGTTTTTTCTTCTGCAAGTCAAGTTATTTTCTGCAAGTCAAGTTTTTCTCTCCAAGTCAAGTTTTTTTCTTCTGCAAGTCAGGCTATTTTCTGCGAGTCAAGTTTTTCTTTCCAAGTCAAGTTTTTTTCTTCTGCAGGTCAAGCTTTTTCTGCGAGTCAAGTTTTTCTCTGCAAGTCAAGTTTTTTTTCTTCTGCAAGTCAGGCTATTTTCTGCAAGTCAAGTTTTTTTCTTCTGCAAGTCAGGCTATTTTCTGCAAGTCAAGTTTTTCTCTGCAAATCAAGTTTTTTTCTTCTGCAAGTCAGGCTATTTTCTGCAAGTCAAGTTTTGCTCTGCAAATCAAGTTTTTTTCTTCTGCAAGTCAGGCTATTTTCTGCAAGTCAAGTTTTTCTCTGCAAGTCAAGTTTTTTTCTTCTGCAAGTCAAGTTTTTCTCTGCAAGTCAAGTTTTTCTCTGCAAGTCAAGTTTTTTCTTCTGCAAGTCAGGCTATTTTCTGCAAGTCAAGTTTTTCTCTGCAAGTAAAGTTTTTTCTTCTGCAAGTCAGGCTATTTTCTGCAAGTCAAGTTTTTCTCTGCAAGTCAAGTTTTTTTCTTCTGCAAGTCAAGTTTTTCTCTGCAAGTCAAGTTTTTCTCTGCAAGTCAAGTTTTTTCTTCTGCAAGTCAGGCTATTTTCTGCAAGTCAAGTTTTTCTCTGCAAGTAAAGTTTTTTCTTCTGCAAGTCAGGCTATTTTCTGCAAGTCAAGTTTTTCTCTGCAAATCAAGTTTTTTTCTTCTGCAAGTCAGGCTATTTTCTGCAAGTCAAGTTTTTCTCTGCAAATCAAGTTTTTTTCTTCTGCAAGTCAGGCTATTTTCTGCAAGTCAAGTTTTTCTCTGCAAGTCAAGTTTTTTTTCTTCTGCAAGTCAGGCTATTTTCTGCAAGTCAAGTTTGTCTCTGCAAATCAAGTTTTTTTTCTTCTGCAAGTCAGGCTATTTTCTGCAAGTCAAGTTTTTCTCTGCAAGTCAAGTTTTTTTTCTGCAAGTCAAGTTTCTTTCTGCAAGTCAAGGTTTTTTTTTCTGCAAGTCAAATTTTTTTTCTGCCGGTCATTTTTTTTTCTGCAAGTCAATTTTTTTTTCTGCCGGTCATTTTTTTTCTGCAAGTCAAGTTTTTTTTCTGCAGGTCAAGTTTTTTTCCTGCAGGTCAAGTTCTTTCTCTCTTTTTTTTTTTTTTTTTTTTTTTTGTAATTAACCCTTAGCCAGTTTATCTATCAACTGTACCCACTGTGCAGTACCCGACTCGTATTCTACCAGATGACCCAAAACTCTTGCAGTATATATATACTTGTGTACGTTACCCGTCAAAAATGACGACTGAACATATAGGAAGATATGAACACACACGCACACCCCTCTCACCAGGGACTGACTACTTCCTCTTTCCTCTTAACGAGGAACTGGGAGAGCTGAGCGAGACCGGAAAGAGATATATATATATATAACTATAAAAACATGTACGAGTATACATATATATATATATACACTATATACATACTATATATAAATTATATATACATATATATATGATGTATATATATATATATATATATATATATATATATATATATATATATATATATATATATATATACATATATATATATATATATATATATATATATATATATATATATATATATATATATATATATATATATATATACAGTATATATATATATATATATATATATATATATATATATATATATATATATGTCCAGACACTTAGTCCTTATTATATAGGGGAGACTAGTTTTATCGAGAAAAATAATTAAAAAAAACCAACTGATAAGCTAAAATCAGCCGATCACGAATTTCTACTCTATAAAAATTATATGATAAAAATAAAATAACTAATATATATAATTTCATTTGTTCTACAAAAAACTATATTATTATTTTTATTTTTTTTTTTTTTTGCAGAATTTATAATTTTTTTTTTACATATGATTATTATTGTACAACGGGCCGAACCAAATATCCACATATAATTTCTTTTATTCTTAAACAGTTTTTAACTTTGATGAGTCAGTGTATTTCTCTATTTCATTTCATGGATTGAAAACTATTTTGCTCTCACTCGAAGCTAATTTCATCGCATCTTAAAAAGAAAAAAGAAAAGAAAACACGAATTTGAGTTCGGCAGACGCCAGAAATGTCTATATCTTGCTGTAAAAATGATTAAAAATTAAATCAATATATAAACGAGAACTCACTATATATATATATATATATATATATATATATATATATATATATATATATATATATATATATATATATATATATATATATATATATATATATATATATATATATATATATATATATATATATATATACTCAAGCGTGAAGGTCAGGATACATCTATCAAAATTAAGCTAATTATTTTATATCGGTGGACACAAAAAGAAAGTAATTGATAATTTCTATGAATAATTTGTGAACTCAAACTTTGTACCAATACACAAACTATTCAGTATATTTACCAAGACGTCAATTCAGTTTCCACTTTGTTTCAACAAAGATTCTCTTCCTATTTTGACAGATTGCAACCCATTTTCAAGTAATTTAAAGGTACAGTTGGACGCAGGAGTTCCTGGTACACCACACTCCAAGGAACTGCACCCTTACTCCGTGGCAAGTAAACAACCAGATATTATTATTATTATTATTATTATTATTATTATTATTATTATTATTATTATTATTATTATTATTATTATTATTATTATTATTACTTGCTAAGCTACAACCCTCGTTGGAAAACCAGTATACTACAAGACCAAGGGCTCCAACAGGGAACATAGCCCAGTGAGGAAATGAAAAGAAATAAATAAACTACAAGAGAAGTAATGCCAACTAAAATAAATTATTTTAAGATAGTGTAGGAAGAGATTTACCAATGGTTGAACTGGATATATTTGTAAACGCTACAAAAAATAACGCTCTCAGTATATTAGTGATTTGCAAAGTTGCTAAGTTGAGATATTCACACGAATTGTTACTTTTTATGGCAATTTATTTGCAAGTTTTTTTTTTCCATATTTCCAATACCTTTAAGTTTGGAATTTGATCTCCATATTTTTGTTATGAAATTTAATTCAATTTATACCAGGACAAATTTTCTGCATTTGGTAGCCAATGATAATGATTTGTGGAAAAAATTCTTTACTTAAGACCAAATAAGTCATCAAATGTCCGTCGTTCTGAAACAATTTAACGGTTATAATACAACTGAACTTGTGGTTTCAGGCAAGGCTTTCGGAAGTTTTATTCCAGTTATGACCAGATTGTGGGATGATCTCCCTAATCAGGCAATTGAATCAGTGGAACTTCAATTTCCCATTTAGAAACCTCATCTTTGGTTTCCTTGCCATTTAGTCGAGTCATCAAAGAAATACTACGAAAAAGATGAACAGCTCTGGGCAGTCGTGTTCTAAGTAGATTGGGGTCATCACTGAAGCGGGAAACAAGTATTAAGATTATCTCCAAATAACCAAGTTTACCTAAATATTTAAGTTTTATGGTGACTCAGTTTTACTTTGAAAAATAAATGAAATTGGTAATAATGATAATTACCTTCAAGATAGAAAAAAAAAAAAAAAAAAAAAAAAAAAAAAAAAAAATAAAAAAAAAAAAAAAGGAGGGTAGCCTATTGCAACCGTCCATGTCTAACTATCTGCCGGACTGGGATTCCAGCCCCGCTCTTGCTCATTTTGTTATATTGACTGCAACTTCACCATCCTTGTGAGATAAGGATGGGGTGTTTGGGGGAGCCTACAGGTCTCCCTGCTTAGGTCTCAGCAGCCATTGCCTGTCCCTCCCTGGTCCTAGCTTGGGTGCTGGGTAGTCTCTAGGGCAGTATCCTACTAGGGCATTGTCATTATCCCTAAACCCTTATCATCCCTCCCCCCTTCCTTTCCGGGTACCCCCCTCTCACCAGGGTATGACTAATCCGTCTCTCCCTTACCCGGGGGACGGGGAGAGACCAAATAGTTATGCATTTGGTAACGACACTAAGCGTGACCGGAATAGAAATACTACATGCGAATGTTTGAGTATACCATCACACAAAGGAGTTTGAACATAACACTGGCAATCTGATTTTCGAGAGAGAGAGAGAGAGAGAGAGAGAGAGAGAGAGAGAGAGAGAGAGAGAGAGAGAGAGAGAGAGAGATAGTTTAAACAAGAAAAGTCCTTGTTTGAACTAAGTCATACCCATTGCGCTAATCTTGTGAATTTGTCACAAGTTATATGTAACTAGCTTTCTCAGATGGAAAAATAAAGACTTTTCAAATTCTTTTCCTATCTTAACAATCTAAGATTGTAGGTTTAGAGAATGAGAGGAAGAGTTGCGAGAACTTTTATTACATTATTTCTCTGCGCAACGGACTGCAATCATTGCGCAGGCGCAGTCATAATGATTTAGACTCGATTATTAAGTATAGAGAGAACGTTCGACTAATGTTATCTTTATTTGGTAAAGAAAATGTAAAGAAAAAAATTTCACATTATGCTGTGAAAATTTATACACTCAAAATATTACACACATACTGTACACACACACACACACACACACACACACACACACACACACATATATATATATATATATATATATATATATATATATACATAAAAATGTATTTATACATGTGTGTATGTGGATCTTAGATATTGCAAATAAAGCAGGGAAAGGAAAACAAGACGATAAATGGACGAGCTAAGAAAATTTGTCAGCATAAAGTTGCATAGAAATACCATAAACAGACAGGAGGGGAAGGTCATGTTGAGGTCTTTGTCCAGCAGTTGACTAACAACCACAGACGACTATATGTGTGTATATATATATATATATATATATATATATATATATATATATATATATATATATATATATATATATATATATATATATACGTCTACTATATATGGGGTCACAGTTTCTTATCGTCACTATTCTATCTTATTTCTCCTCCTCTTGTTTTGTTAAAGTTTTTATAGTTTGTGTAGGAAATATCTATTTTAATGTTACTGTTCTTAAAATATTCTATTTTTCATTGTTTCCTTTCTTAACTTAGCCATTTTCCCTGTTGAAGCCCCTGGGCTTATAGCATCCTACTTTTCCAACTAGGGTTAGCTTGGTGGGTAATAATAATAATAATAATAATAATAATAATAATAATAATAATAATAATAATAATAATAAAAGGGCTGATCTGAAACCTTTCATGAACAATATAGCGTTGAACATACTAAGATGTAAAGGATGATATAGAGAGAAGATGTTTGATAGAAGAGGATGCCTTTGATCGAAGGCATTGGAGAGGGCGCATCAGGCAACCGACCCGTTAACGTAGGGAGGGATAACGGTGGGGAAGATGAAGAAGATACTCAGATAAAAAAATTTTTTTGTCTATTTTCGAGAGATTGTCTTTACTGAAGAATAGATACAGTGAGATACATTTTGCAATATCTATACAAAATTGCGAGCAGGAAGAAATTTATAAGGCTTCAGAAAAGCCACCTGAATTCCGGGCATGAATCCATATTCAGGTAAGGTGACATTCCAGATATTTCGGTGTTTGCCGTTTAACCTGCGATTTACAGTAGAAACGCAGTTTTTTTTTTTACTTAAAACTGTTTTTCGATTTTTTTTTTGTAAATAAATGTATCTAGATTATTCGTACATATGTCGGTATATAAAAAAACAAAACCTAAGTCCACACCCACACACACACACACACACACACATATATATATATATATATATATATATATATATATATATATATATATATATATATATATATGTATATATATATATATATTTATATATATGTATATATATATATATATATATATATATATATATATATATATTTATATATATTTATATATATGTATATATATATATATATATATATATATATATATATATATATATATATATATATATACCTACAACACACATGCAACATACAGACACATAATCTCCCCTATGTAATAAAGATCAAGTCTCTGGCTATATATATATATATATATATATATATATATATATATATATATATATATATATATATATATATATATATATATATATATATTTCAATCAGTTTAGCGGCATGGTCAGACGCAAGATCTAGACCTTGACCAGACATATAACTAATGATGAGAGGGGTTGTAGTTAGGAAAGGGGGGAGGGGGTGGGAAGGGTTGAATCCGTATCTGTGAATGCGTGTGTGCATATCTATCTAAATATCTAAACGTCATTTTTTGTAGCCTCAGGTAATACTACAAAATAAATAAAAGAAAATGAAAACCAAGAAAATAATGATAACAATAACTTTAATACTCTAAGAATACTAATATTTTTTCTTAATTTTAATAACACTCTTGAGAAGCACAACTACCAGAGATTACCTATAGTCAATTTCTTTTAGCGAGGCATATTTGCACCGACTCGCAACGGTGCCCTTTTAGCTCTGAAAAGTTTCTTGATCGCTGATTGGTTGGACAAGATAATTCAAACCAATCAGCGATCAGGAAAATTTTCCGAGCTAAAAGGGCACCGTTGCGAGTCGGTGCAAATATGCCTCGCTAAAAGAAATGGACTATAGTCAATACTCTTCTCTTCGACCAGGTCTGAAAAAAACAGGAATAAAGAATAGATAGGAACAAGAATTCCTTCAAAATTAGGGTTCAAGAACAAAGCCATTAATAAAATCTATGACGTATCCAGGACGAACTTTAATCCACACTTTAATTAACTCGCGGTATTTTAGCGCTGCGAATATCTGCGTTAATCTCTGAAGATTAATCCAATAGGTTGTAATAATACGGTCGATACTCCTTTATGAACTGATCTCAGCCATTTTTAAAAAATCATGGGTTAATCCATATCGTGCTCAACTATATGACTTAATCCAGACTGGAGGTTTCGTGCCATGAAAGGGTGAAAGGTTGAATACACAGTAAATTACGCACTTATTCAACCATAGCAAAGTAGGTCACATAGTGAAATTCAAAATGCAGAGTACATTTTGTATATCTCCATCATTTTCTATTCGTTTTTCATGAAAAACATGAATTTGCGTCCAAGGTCTATATATATTAAGGTAGACTTTGGTTGCGTCTACATTTTTAGTGACATCAGTTCCAATTGTTAAGAATTCAATTTCTGCTATGTTCCATAACGATTTACTTTCTTGTCTTAAATAAATCAATAACAATATATTTTGCATGTGCATTCAATCCCATGAGACTTAATACCTAATCCGTTTTGCAATAACAATTCTGTTATTTTTTATATTCACACAAAGCAGATTAGCGAGACTAACTATTTCCAATAAACCATTTTCTGAAATACGGAAAAATTAAATAATAATCTAATACCACGTTCATCATCTATTTGTCATATCAATAATGAACCCATTGGCAAAAATCTTCCATAGTGTTAAGTACTTCACATCCCAACACAAATACCGTATCAGCAGCACATCTAACCCTTATTACCCATCCATCATTTAACTTTTTTTTATTTTACATACAATCCAACACTTCCACCTTGCAAACTGATCGTTTAAGTCTCCAATTACTCATTTTTAACTCCACTAAAGACGTTATAAAATAACCTGCTTTTATTTATTTATTTATTTGCGAGCAGTATTACGTGAAAACTTCTTGTCGGATTTTCACCAAATTTTAACAACGAATCAATATTATGCTCTGGATGAACCCATTAAATTTTGGAGGTGATCCGGATCAAGATCGCTATTCTAATTATTATTGTTGTTTTTAGTACAGCAGATTCATTCTTGGTCAACATTTGAAAGAGGGAAATCTTGGTCCGTAGACTCGAGTAAACTATTGACATTCTTCATTAGCGGAGGTCAGAAATCTCTCTCTCTCTCTCTCTCTCTCTCTCTCTCTCTCTCTCTCTCTCTCTCTCTCTCTCTATATATATATATATATATATATATATATATATATATATATATATATATATATATATATATATATATTTCTTAGCAATACTTATAGGATTTAAAATTTCTTCACCAACGTTCTTTTCAATAAGTGTCTTCAAAATGAATAATCATTCTTCCACCACTGATATTATCACATCTTGGTATTTGCTTTTTTCCCCATACTTAATTCCATTTATATTTAT
>NC_090737.1:22777073-22789573 GCF_036898095.1 Palaemon carinicauda
ACGACATGCATGTTGGTAATTTATATTTGAGCTTTTATTTTTTACGTGCATCGCATCCAAATACTACGAAGTTACTATGCATTATCACTGACAGAATAAATGAATAAACAAAGAGATATATGGACACAAGGAGTTCTATTGTTATATTGCAACTATGGGTATGATCAAACCATTTTAAGAGCAAACTCGGACCCCAATAGCGGCATTGCCAGTTCTCTTGGGTCATTTTCAAAGCACACCTGGCTTAGCCGCTTTAATCTATGGGCGAGCCAAGAATAGGAGAAAAGGGTCAACTAATAAGTCATTCACCCGGATTTGAACGGTCTAAGAATATAATCCTTTAATTTGATACTCTCCCTAAATTGTTTCCTTCGTTCTTTTTGTTTGCAACCACGTGGTGACAAGTTGAAACTCTTAAATATAACAAATAGCAAAATTGTTATAAAACGATTATCATACTAACAGAAATAATCTTAATTTTGATATCGAATGAATTCATTTCTCAATTCTAATTGATTATTAAAAGACAGGATTCTTTATAAAGGATTTAATCAACTATGTTTGATATGGTATATTTACGTAGGTGATAATATTGTTTTAGAATTTATATAATTAATCGACAAAATTAATTTCTTTACAACAAAGATTATAGCAAACGTGGTTATGGTGACTTCGTCAGATGAAGTTAGTGCTATCACAAAAGATTCAATAAATTAGTTCATTCAGACCATTTCCATGTCTTCCTTTATAATGTTATCAGTATGCTTAATACCCTTGACCCAATTTACCTTCCAAATCTGAAACAAAGTCGTTTTTTATAAGTTGGCTGCATCTGTGACACGTTTTATTGTTTGGTCAATTCCAAATTTAGCAATTTCATTATCATTTTCCCATTTTTTTCTTAATATTTAATTTAGTAAATATTTTTTTCCATGTAATGCTAAAACAGGGTTCATTATGATGCTTTTGATTTCAAATATTTTTACGGGTAATGTCTATCTTTTTTTACTTAATTGTTTTGTATAAAGTTAGATGCGTCATAGTTTGTGTTTAATTGAAAGATAAGGCCAGTTAATGTATTGCCTTATTTATTATAGAAATACACATACCCTACATTCATTCGCTTGATATTTCTGTGCAAAACTGAATGTTTGTCATGATTTCTACTGTGTTTTTTTGGAAGCAAAAATCTATTGTTGGTATTATAACTGTTCATTTGGAAGAGCATGCCAGGTAATATACGGTGCTTAACTAATTATAGAAAAAGATATACCGTTTAATATAGAACAGGATATACCATACATTATAGAAAAAGATATACCGTACATTATCCTCATATTTGTGTGTGATGCTAAATGATGGTATGTGTTCTTAAATGTTTTTCAAGAAGCATGTCCTTGAAAGATATAAATGCGATAAGTCACAGACACCTGGATTAGCGTTCCTGGCTTAGTATCCTTTACCAATGAAGGGTCCTCTCAACACCAGATGTTTATAAATGACAGAGGATTAACTTGAAGCTTACTCAGATCGACAAGGTCAAATTTTCCTTAACAATAATGATTTTATCGGCCTTATCCTGTTCAAAAGATGTGTATATATATATATATATATATATATATATATATATATATATATATATATATATATATATATAAATATATATACATATATATATATATATATATATATATATATATATATATATATATATATATATATATATATATTTGTATAAATAATAAAATAATCAACACCATATATTCTGAGTGATTTTTGTGTCAATTTCTCCAGGCATATAGCCGCCCGAAGCTCATGCACCTAAAGCACATGAATAAAATCTATAGAAGATAGGAAAAATAAAAAATGAAATAAAATCTCGACAATCACGCACACACTGAAATAAAATAAAATTTTACCTCGCCGTGATCACTAAACCTTAAATGAAAGTCTGTAACTTCAAATATTGTGAATTAGGGAATTATATGACACTTTAGGTCTTAAATACGAAAATATCAAAAATCACACGAACAGAAATAAAATAAAGTTTTACCTCGCCTTTATCACAAAACCTTGAATTACAGTCTGTGACTTTTAACGTGTCATATAATTCACTAATACACAATTTTTGGTCTTAAATACCAGATTATACTACTTTTCCTACTGCTGCGAAGCCAACAATAAATGCATGATACATATTTGCGATGTCACATGAATTATTTATTATTCCGATGAGGGGGTAACTTGAAAACAGAGGGGGTAACTTGAAACCGGTTTCAAACTATCCCCCCGGTAATCTGAAACCGGTTTCAAGATACCGGGGGGTAATTTGAAACGGGGGGTAACTTGAATCCTTTACACCGGCGTTGGGGGCCGGTGGGACCATTTAATGCCTTTATGCAACCGAAGAAAAACCATTCAGTTGTAGATGTAAAATAACCGAAATAAAATATTTTAAGAACAGTAACAACACTAAATTAGATATATACAGTATATGAAATAGAAAAAAGTGGATATACAAAAAGTACAACTAAAAGGAACGAAGGACGATGATAAGACGCATAAGTAACCTACTGCCTACAGTGTGCCGCGTTATATGGGTTCTTAAATCACTTGTATTCATGTCTTTTATTTTCATGCAGCGGCCGAACTTCGCACTGAAACAAATATGTCTAGATCTCTTCGTATTTAAAAAAAAAGAAAAAAAAAAAGAAAAAAAAATATCATGCTATTTCTATACTTATTTTTACGTCACAAACATTTATTTTTCTATCTGCTAAATAAAAAAAAATTTGAACTTAATTATAAAGAAAGAAATAGAAAAACAAAACCGCAAATTCCATGAGCACACATCGAGTACTGCTGGTGAAAAGTAACAAGAAAAACTGACTACAAAAAATATTTTCCAACTATTTACAAGACGCGTGGATACTTCCGACGCTCTTTTTTTTTTTATGATTCTCGGATCTTATCTTTCATCTTCCTCCGTGCTTAACGAAGTGTAATACAAAACAAAGTTATTTCCAGCATGTATATTTTGGACACAACTGATGTACTCACTGCCCCGTGTGAAGTGGAGCGATATATGGAAGGAAGAAATAGCAGAAAAACACACGTTTACTTCACAAACGTTCGAGATATTTGCCAACAAAAACTAGTAGAAGAAGAAGAAGAAGAAGAAGAAGAAGGAGAAGAAGAGAGGAGAGGAGAGGGAGAGGAGAAGAAGAAGAAGAAGAAGGAGAGGAGAGGAGAGGAGAGGGAGAGGAGAAAAAGAAGGAGAGGAGAGGAGAGGACTAGAAAAGAAGAAGGAGAGGAGAGGAGAGGAGAGGAGAAGAAGAAGAAGAGAGGAGAGGAGAGGAGAAGAAGAAGAAGAGGAGAGGAGAGGAGAAGAAGAAGAAGAAGAGAGGAGAGGAGAAGAAGAAGAAGAAGAGAGGAGAGGAGAGGAGAGGAGAAGAAGAAGAAGAGAGGAGAGGAGAAGAAGAAGAAGAAGAGAGGAGAGGAGAGGAGAGGAGAAGAAGAAGAAGAAGAGAGGAGAGGAGAGGAGAGGAGAAGAAGAAGAAGAAGAAGAAGAAGAGGAGAGGAGAGGAGAAGAGAAGAAGAAGAAGAGAGGAGAGGAGAAGAAGAAGAAGAAGAGAGGAGAGGAGAAGAAGAAGAAGAAGAGAGGAGAGGAGAAGAAGAAGAAGAAGAGAGGAGAGGAGAGGAGAAGAAGAAGAAGAGAGGAGAGGAGAAGAAGAAGAAGAAGAGAGGAGAGGAGAGGAGAGGAGAAGAAGAAGAAGAAGAGAGGAGAGGAGAGGAGAGGAGAAGAAGAAGAAGAAGAAGAAGAAGAGGAGAGGAGAGGAGAGGAGAAGAAGAAGAAGAAGAAGAGGAGAGGAGAGGAGAAGAAGAAGAAGAAGAGAGGAGAGGAGAGGAGAAGAGAAAAAGAAGAAGAAGAAGAAGAAGAGAAGAGAGGAGAGGAGAGGAGAAGAAGAAGAAGAGAGGAGAGGAGAGGAGAGGGGAGGAGAAGAAGAGAGGAGAGGAGAGGAGAGGAGAAGAAGAAGAGAGGAGAGGAGAGGAGAGGGGAGGAGAAGAAGAAGAGAGGAGAGGAGAGGAGAGGAGAAGAAGAAGAGAAGGGAGGAGAGGAAAGGAGAAGAAGAAGAAGAGAAGGGAGGAGAGGAGAGAAGAGGAGAAGAAGAGAAGAAGAAGAAGAGGAGAGGAGAGGAGAGGAGAGAAGAAGAATAAGAAGAAGAGAGGAGAGGAGAGGAGAAGAAGAAGAAGAGGAGAGGAGAGGAGAAGAGAAGAAGAAGAGGAGAGGAGAGGAGAAGAGAAGAAGAAGAAGAGAGGAGAGGAGAAGAAGAAGAAGAAGAGAGGAGAGGAGAAGAAGAAGAAGAAGAGAGGAGAGGATAGGAGAGGATAGGAGAAGAAGAAGAGAGGAGAGAAGAGAAGAGAAGAGAAGAGAGAAGACGAAAAGGAAGTAGTAGTAGTAGTATCAACACAGACCTTTCTTTTCGTGACTGGCTGACAGAACTAAGAGCAAGATTTTATACTGGATCTTTCATACAGCTGTCATTTAGACAAAATATGAGACCATATTGTGCTCTCTTATAACAATATCTCGTGAATTATTCTAGGTGTCAGCATCTTCCCGTCTGGCGATTCAGATTTGAACTGGTTGGAATTGTGGAAATGTTTCTAGAATTTACTCTCTCTCTCTCTCTCTCTCTCTCTCTCTCTCTCTCTCTCTCTCTCTCTCTCTCTCTCTCTCTCTCTCTACTGTGTAAAATGATTGAAAGAGCTAAAGAAATAAAGTATTTTTATGAAGGTCTTCCAGTTCTCATATCTAAGGAAATTACATTCCAGCACCATCCATTCCCGCAGCTTACTATGTTCCAGCTTTCCGAAATAGAAAAGAATAGTTCCAGCTCTCAGAAATAGAAAGGAATAGTTCCAGCTTTCAGAAAAAAGTTTCAGCTTTCAGATATAGAAAAGAATAGTTCCAGTTTTCAGAAAAAAAAAGTTCCAGCTTTCAGAAATAGAAAAGAATTGTTCCAGCTTTCAGAAATAGAAAAGAATAGTTCCAGCTTTCAGGAAAAAAGTTCCAGCTTTCAGAAATATTAAAGAATACTTCCAGCTTTTCATCTCCTTTTGCAAAATCACTATCTGACGCAAGTTAAATAACAAAAACCTCACAAGTGAGAACTTTTTACCGACTGCGAAACTAAGCATTTAATTTTTTCATCTCTACCGTGTCTTCTCTGCTGATCTAATTCGTTTAATATTATCTTCAAGTTTTCTTCGTTTATTTTTTCACGAAACACTCAAATAAAATTAGATCAGGTTCGTCTGTATCAAATTGAAATTTTCCTTCGACTTTCTCATATTTCTTTTCGGATACTGTATTCAGTTTCGTACTTATTTTCAGATACTCTATTCGGTTTCCTACTTATTTTCAGATACTCTATTCGGTTTCCTACTTATTTTCAGATACTCTATTCGGTTTCCTACTTATTTTCAGATACTCTATTCGCTTTCCTACTTATTTTCAGATACCCTATTCGCTTTCCTACTTATTTTCAGATACTCTATTCGCTTTCCTACTTATTTTCGTATACTCTATTCGCTTTCCTTCATTTTCATATACTCTATTTGGTTTCATACTTCTTTTCAGATACTCTATCCAGTTTCGTATTCATTTTCAGATACTCTATTTGGTTTCGTACTTATTTTCAGATACTCTATTCGCTTTCCTACTTATTTTCAGATACTCTATTCGCTTTCCTACTTATTTTCGTATACTCTATTCGCTTTCCTTCATTTTCATATACTCTATTTGGTTTCATACTTCTTTTCAGATACTCTATCCAGTTTCGTATTCATTTTCAGATACTCTATTTGGTTTCGTACTTATTTTCAGATACTCTATTTGGTTTCGTACTTATTTTCAGATACTCTGTTTGGTTTCATACTTATTTTCAGATACTCTATTTGGTTTCGTACTTATTTTCAGATACTCTATTCGGTTTCCAACTTATTTTCAGATACTCTATTCGGTTTCCTACTTATTTTCAGATACTCTATTCGGTTTCCTACTTATTTTCAGATACTCTATTCGGTTTCCTACTTATTTTCAGATACTCTATTCGCTTTCCTACTTATTTTCAGATACTCTATTCGCTTTCCTACTTATTTTCAGATACTCTATTCGCTTTCCTACTTATTTTCGTATACTCTATTCGCTTTCCTTCATTTTCATATACTCTATTTGGTTTCATACTTCTTTTCAGATACTCTATCCAGTTTCGTATTCATTTTCAGATACTCTATTTGGTTTCGTACTTATTTTCAGATACTCTATTTGGCTTCGTACTTATTTTCGTATACTCTATTCGCTTTCCTTCATTTTCAAATACTCTATTCGCTTTCCTACTTCTTTTCAGATACTCTATCCAGTTTCGTATTCATTTTCAGATACTCTATTTGGTTTCGTACTTATTTTCAGATAATCTATTTGGTTTCGTACTTATTTTCAGATACTCTGTTTGGTTTCATACTTATTTTCAGATACTCTGTTTGGTTTCATACTTATTTTCAGATACTCTATTTGGTTTCGTACTTATTTTCAGATACTCTATTTGGTTTCGTACTTATTTTCAGATACTCTATTTGGTTTCGTACTTATTTTCAGATACTCTATTTGGTTTTGTACTTATTTTCAGATACTCTATTTGGTTTCGTACTTATTTTCAGATACTCTATTTGGTTTCGTACTTATTTTCAGATACTCTATTTGGTTTTGTACTTATTTTCAGATACTCTATTTGGTTTCGTACTTATTTTCAGATACTCTATTTGGTTTCGTACTTATTTTCAGATACTCTATTCGGTTTCGTACTTTTCGTACTTATTTTCAGATACTCTATTTGGTTTCATACTTATTTTCAAATACTCTATTCGGTTTCGTACGCTTGGATATTTCCAGAAAGAAAACCGCCTTTAAAATGGAGGAGAATGTGCCCATTCATGACTTTCGGTAAAGAAAAAAAGTCTTAAATTCAATCCCTGACAAAAAAATATGTTTTAGATCAGAGCAAAAACCAAGTGGGACCCAAAGGTCGGCTGGTTTTTGCTGCAAAGCAAAACATAATATTTCAATGGGAAGATGAGAGATTTTGAAGTTACAATGACGAAGGATATTTATTTCTTACTTCTCATTATTAAAAATTTAGAATGAACGTGATTTGATAAACAGGAATTCTTGTTTGTTATAAATCCGGTAAAATTTAAATTATTAATCATTAAATTTTTTTTCAATATTTTTCAATGGGATTAGTAATAATTTACATTTTGAGTGTAAACGTCAATCTCAGCCTTATCTTTAAAAGGCAAAAACACAATCACATAAGAAATGCACGTATACATGCATACATATACACACATCTGTACACAAACACACACACACACCTATATATATATATATATATATATATATATATATATATATATATATATATATATATATATATATATATATATATATATATACACTAGTGTACGCGACCCGTAAAAAATGACGGCGAAATATTTATATATGCATGGACATGCACCCCCTTCTCACCAGAGTAGGACTACTCCTCTCGCTCCTACCCGAGGGACGGGGAGAGCTAAGCTTGACCGGAAATATAATATATATATATATAATATACATACATATATATATATATATTCATATATATATATATATATATATATATATATATATATATATATATATACATATACACACACACACATATATATATATATATATATATATATATATCTATATATATAAAGCTGGACACTTGCTCTATATTATATAGGTGAGATATACAGCATATACACCGTTGTTCATTTAAGCACATGAATATTTACATGTGTGAATATACGCATCAGTACACTTTTTCATTTAATGTTTTGTGACCTTATGCATTTTTCCTTATCAAAGTTTAATACATTACTGAATAAATTTGACCAAAACAGTCATGTACCGGATTAGCTTTCCAAACCCTTTTAACCTCTCCTGACCTGTCTTGAAATCCACCCAATTATGTAAAGAATATTTAAATCTTAAATTTTCGTTTCATCAACAAAGAAAAAATTGGAGGTAATAAGTGGAAAGAACAAATTGAGAATAGCGAGAAAGTAAAATAAACGAAAGAGAGTTTTGTAAAATGAAGAAGTCATGCTGAGCAACCAAAAAAAAAATTAAAAATGAAGAAAGAAAAAATAAGACGCACGGAAGGCATAAAGTGGAAAAAAATTTAAACAAAAAATGAATGAGAAGTAAAATGAGGGTCAAGGAAGAACCTTTTTTTTTTGGTTTCTGGTTTTTGCGCTGGTTTTTTACATCGTGTTTTTTTCGGGTAATGTTATGTAATGAGAAAATTCAAGTTGGGAGATTATCATGGTACGTTTCACTTTCGAAGAAGACTCGTTGATCATGACTGGCCAAATTCATTTTGACACTTTGTATATTACTTTGAATAGATTTGAGACATTTGGAGCCTGGGAGTCCAATCAGCGCCCATGTTTAAAGTTTAAATGGAATGAAAGAAGGAACAGAAGATGCAACATTTTCCGTCTATATCTTTAATGCAGACAAACAAGGGGGGGGGGGGGGGTGCTGGAGATGATCCTGACCTTACTTCTATTAAATCAATTTTTATAGGTTTTACGGTAAATATTAGAAACATGAACCACTTAATGTACAGTTGGACACAAGAATTCTTGACACACCTCACTCTGAGGAAGTGTACCCTGTCACACCAATACTGCGCGGTGGGTAACCAAACAGCTAGTGTAAGGAGAGATGGTAGAAGTGGTACACAAGGCTTTACCGAAGACCTTGCCGTGCATGAAAAGGGCGAAAAGATGCACCTCCCTATAAGAAAGCGTGTCAGAAATTTTTGTATCCAACTGTACAGACACTTTATTCTAATTTGTACAAGTTTTTCAAAAATATAGCCTATGCCAATAGGCTATAGTGGGCGGTTAAAGGTAATCCAGTTAGGGACATAAGGGATGTTTCGAAGACTAAAATAATGCTTTTAGTGCACCGTGTGAGATTGTGGCCACCGTGGGGCTATATTAGACAGAGAAAAAAAATAAGGTATTTTTATGTCTACTGACAAATCGACATCTGTCATTTAATAGAAATTATATATATATATATATATATATATATATATATATATATATATATATATATATATATATATATATATATACATACATACATGAAATTCAGTGGCTGATTAGAGGCAAAAGTAATCTGAATTATATACAGGCTTATACTGTATTCCTTCGTATACATATATACACGCAAATTACTTGCACAAAAAGACATATTAATATATGTATATATATACAGTATATATATATATATATATATATATATATATATATATATATATATATATATATATATATATATATATATATATATATATATATATACATACATATATATGTATGTATGTGAGCGTTTGTGTGTGTATGTATACATATGCGTCAGTAAGGTTCAGTTACAAATTCTTTGGTGAGATACGAAGGATAGGACACCAAAAAAAGATTAATTAATATTTCTATGACTAATGAACATTCCTCTGGCGACAGGTCTATGTCAGATTCAGACAACGTATAAACTTTGTTTATAGATTTTTTTTTTTATTGTTTGCACCAGTGGAATCTCGTTAAATTATGTTATGATCAATGACAATAATAATAATAATAATAATAATAATAATAATAATAATAATAAAAATAATAGAAACAACAAAGACAAACACAACAACATTAGTAATAATAATAATAAGAGAGACAACAAAGACAAAAACAACAACAACAACAACAACAACAACAACAACAATAATAATAATAAAAATAATAACAATAAAAAACAAATAATTTTTTTTTAGTAATATCAATAATAATTGCGATACCAATAAAAACAATAATAGCAACATCAACAACAACAATAATAATAATAACAACAATAAGAATAATAATAGAAACAACAATGATAATGATAATAACAATAACAAGAAAATAATAATAATAATAATAATAATAATAACAATAATAATAACAATAGAAACAACAATGATAATGATAATAATAATAATAATAATAAATAATAATAACAACAATAATAATAATAATAATAATAATAATTAACACATGTAACGAGAGAGCAATTAAATGAAGGCAAGAGAGAAGAGAAACCCTACAACATAATGCATTAACAAGCCCTGAATTCCCAGGCGTTTGCAACATGAGTGGCTCAGTGTTCAGCATCCCAACCCACATGGCGTTTCTCGTGCAGACAGACAAGGAATTTCTATTGCTTTTTCAAGCATTTGCATTGCTTGCATTTGCATTTTTCCGGGATGGAAGAATTTTGATGGGATGCTCCACCTTTGTTGGAATATTTCCGGCGTCATTGAAGGATAGGATTGTGTATGGCTTTGTTTAAGATGCAGTCTTTGTGTGCTTTAAAAAGTATGGTAGAAATAAATTATGACAAATTATTATATTTTATACAATCAAGCTATATGAAAACTTACAATACCATTATATTCTTTTTGTGTGTGCGTGTATGTGCGCGTGTGTGTGTGTGGTTTTACTAAAGTGCTTGAAAATGTGTGGTAGCAAAAAATTATGACAAATTATTATATTTTTAACAATTAAGCTAAATGAAAACTTACAATACCATTATATTCTGTTTGTGTGTGCGTGTATGTGTGTGCATCTATGTGAGAGAGAGAGAGAGAGAGAGAGAGAGAGAGAGAGAGAGAGAGAGAGAGAGAGAGAGATGGTCTACAGCTGAGAGAAATTAACTGAATAGAGAAACATTCTTTTAACATCGTCACACCACCAAATGTCTTTGACAAAGCAAATATATAAATTGCATTAATGAGATAATGAATGAAACAGACAATTACTATATACTGTAGATAATCAAATGGAAAACTGAACTTTCAACCTTTGTCAGGACCCCGACCTGCCAAATGAGTTTACAACATTTGTAAACCCTATTCGAGTTTTCCTGTGTCATTGCACAAGGAGAAAAAAACAAAAAAACAGGAAGATCTTATTGAACTTCGTGAACACCAAAGACAAAGGTCATTTCCGGAATTATTTCTTTGACACAGAGAAAGGAAGCATAAGACAAATGTAGAAAGCTAAATACAAAAGCTACTTAAAGAAAAAAAAATCATTAATACTTATTCTAACAACAGAAAACTGCCGCTAAAAGGTTTGAAGGTCACTCATGAATGGCAGAGACAAGGGACAGGACAATGTCCTAGAGACATGATCAGCGCTTAAGACCACTCTCCTAACTAAGACCATGGAGGACCAGGCACTGGTAGGCGTTAATAAATTTATCATTATTTATATCAATAACAAAAGACTGCTGCTAAAAGGTTTAAAGGTCGCTCATGAATGGCAGAGACAAGGGACAGGACAATGTCCTAGAGACATGATCAGCCCTTAAGCCCCCTCTCCAAGCTAGGACCAGGGAGGACCAGGCACTGGTAGAATATGTACGGGGCCAGGCAATGGTTATTAATGACTCAGTAGGTAGACCTATAGGTTCCCCTAAAACCCAGGTCCTTAGCTCAAAAGGATGGTGAAGTTGCAGACACTTCTAGAAACTAACTAGCTTGAGCAGGTCTTGAACTCCCTTCCAGCAGAATGCTAGGCAAGGACGTATTTTCTTTTTCATAATCTTTCTCAATTGAACAATTATCTTTAATTACGTTCTTCTCAACCTTTGCTGGAATTTCAAAATTTAAGAAAAAAAATATTTGCTTTATCTAGATATCTTTATATCTAATTATAATATTTACCTCTTGGCCTTTCCAATACACCATTGACATTATTATATTACTAAAAGGCCGTTACAGTTTTATCCTTTTTTAGGAGAATTTTATTAACCACTCCATTTCAGTGAATCGAAAATAGTTTGGCAAATTTTCTACAAAATAAAATTCAATTTGTCGAAAATTTTAATGTATTGAAAAATTCTTAATTGATCAAAAGATTTGAATTATCGAAAATTTCCTTTCGTCGAAAAATAAAAATAAAAAAATTCAAATGATCGAAAAATTCGAAATTTCGAAAAATTCAAATTATCGAAAAATTCGAACTATCGAATAATTAAATTTGTTGAAAATTCAAATTATCGAAAAATTCGAACAATTGAAAAATTCAAACTATTCAAAAAAATCCGAAAAATCGAACATTCAAATTATCGAAAAATCCGAACTCTCGAATAATTCAATTTGACGAGAATTTAAATAGGCAAGAATTCATATCATCATTTCATATTATTTCAATTTTACACACGGGTTAATTCTTAAGAAAATCAATAGAAAAGTCCCAGAAACAGAAACATTTCCCACAAATGAAAAAAAAAATTATAAAACACTGTCCAGAAATATCGACCCCACATAAAAGTAGGAAAAGAAGCAGACAAAGAA
>NC_090737.1:22794573-22814573 GCF_036898095.1 Palaemon carinicauda
AGAGGAGAATATGTAAAGAATAGGCCAGACTATTCGGTGTATGTGTAGGCAAAGGGAAAGTGAACCGTAACTAGAAAGAAGGATCCCATGTAATATTGTCTGGCCTGTCAAAGTACCCAATTACTCTCTAGCGGTAGTATCTCAACGGATGGCTGGTGCCCTGACCAACCTACTACCTACCAATAGATAGATAGATAGGCAGATAAATTGATAGATATAGTATAAAGGGCTGTAGGAGGGAAACGTCTGCGTTGCATTTTAAAAGTAAAATCCTGACAAACTATTCTTTTCAAATGAGTAAATAAAAACCTTAGCGAATCTAGTTTACAGAAACTAATCAAAAAGTAAATAAAGAGTAAATTCACATTCTATTATTATTATTATCATTGAGGCCCTTTGCGTCAATAGGAAGATGATGGTGGTGGTGGTGGTGGTGGTGGTGGTGGTGGTGGTGGTGGTGGTGGTGGTGGTGGTTAAGGAACCGGAGAATTAGGACAACGCAAAACATTCTTATATCTATTTCCATCACCAATAAACATTTCAAACATATCTGTGTTCATAATCATGTTCCTGGGTAAAAGAAAATAAAACAATACAGGAACATGATTATGAACGAAACGTTGTTTTTTATTGGTGATGGAAATAAATATAAGAATGTTTGGCGTTGTCCTAATTCTCCAGTTCCTTATTAAACTGAGGTTCCCTTCCACCCGCTCAGTATCGGATATTATTATTATTATTATTATTATTATTATTATTATTATTATTATTATTATTATTATTATTATTATTATTAGCTAAACTGCAACCCTAGTTGGAAGAGATAGATGCTATAAGCCCAATGGTACTAACAAGAAAAAATAACCCAGTAAGGATAGGAAACAAGGAAATAAATAAAACTACAAGAGAAGTATTATAATCTAATCAAATACTCAAAAAATGAAGGTAAACGAAATATAAAGACAGTAAAAATTTGAAGAAAATAAGTCTCTAATTTATTTCTCACGTTCAGTAACATCTGTAAACTGAACAGTTTACAACTTCTTCAGAACACAAACTTCCTTGTCATCCAAGTAATGTCTTTGCAAGTTTATTTTCTGTATCTCGTTAAGATTTTGAGTTGAGTTTTCTTAAATGCGATGACTTGAGGATTTTAAATTTGATTGTACTAGATTACTGTCTGTGTAAGTGCCCTTGGACATATTAACTTCAAACTGGGTAAACTTGTGAAGTTACTTATATTTTAGATATCATCTTAACATTACAAGAAATAAAATGTCAAATGAAATATCTTGCTTCTTTTCGAAAAAATATTATCTCAACATTACAAGCAATAAACTTTCAAATGAAATATCTTGATTGTTTCGAAAAGATATCATCTCAACATTACAAGAAATAAACTTTCAAATGAAATATCTTGATTGTTTCAAAAAGATATCTTAACATTACAAGAAATAAACCTTCAAATGAAAATATCTTGATTGTTTCGAAAAGATATCTCAACATTACAAGCAATAAACTTTCCAAATGAAATATCTTGCTTGTTTTCGAAGATATAATCTCAACATTACAAGTAATAAACTTTCAAATGAAATATCTTGCTTGTTTTCGTAAGATATCATCAACATTACATGCAATAAACTTCCAAATCAAACATCTTTCTCGTTTTCGAAAATATTTACAAGGCTATTGTTTATTTACGGTCTTATCAGCAATACCATAAACATAAACAAGACATCGCAAGTTGATCAACACACAGCTACGATCTATTTTAATCACCTGCAGTTGCCTGTTACAGTCCCGACGTATTCTTAAGTCGACCATTGATCTTATCTCAATTTCGTTGCAACATGTTATTGTGGCGGCGAGAACACATCCTCTTCATGCGATTCAAAGCTTGTGGTTGATAATTATGAACCGAGAAGTCATTACGATGTTGCTTATTAATTTTCTTCCGAGGTGAAAAGTAATCGTGGAGGTTTTTTCCTTCTTCGATGAATGGGAAAACCAGGAGAAACTGATCGAATCATCAGCATTAATCATTAAATGAGAGGGTGGTAGAGTGGTCTATTAGTTCGTCATTATCACCACCATTACACTCTTCATCAGCTGTTCGTCGGCTTTCTCTGACCTAAGGGCATGATCAAACTCTTATCGGTTCTTTATGTATTTCATTTCCAGAATGAGTATTTCTCATTCTTGCACATATAATTACATTTTTATTAAATGCTAAAGCACTTCTGACATCAACTATTTTAAAGACAACACTTTTCTCATTTTCTGTATCTAGTACTGTACGCGTATCACATACTCGTACACCGTAACGGTATTTCCGTTATTTGTATTTTGTCAATATCGCTCTCCCCTCGCACTGATAACTTGTTTCTGACTGTATATGCTTGTATTAATCTGTTTGAATTTTTATGACATTCTTTCACGGAAACTCTTGTTATAAAAGCTCACTGTTTGTTGAAATAAAGTTAGTAACATTCACTCTGCTTATCAGTTAATATCTAACTGGTGCCCCCGCACAATCTCTTCTTTTCTCCAGGGATATAATTTTGAAGGACAAGGCGAATTTAGTTATTGTGCTACTTTAAAGATTTAAAGGCCGCTCATGAATAACAGGGGCAAGGGACAGTGACATTGCCCAATCGAGCAGGACAATGCCCTAGAGATTGACTATATATATATATAATCAGCGTCCAAGCCCCCTCACACTAAAGCTAGGACCAAGGAGGGCCAGCTAATGGCTGCTGAGGACTCACCAAATAGAACTATAGGCTCCCCAAACACCCCCATCCTTGGCTAACAAGGATGGTGAGGTTGCAGCGACCAAAGTAAGTAACGAGTTTGAGCAGGAATCAACCCCCAGTCTGGCGTTCACCAGTCAGGGACGTTACCGCATCGGCCATCGCAACCCTACAGCTGTTTCAGCCATAAACTATAATGGCCTTCGTGAGGGCATGTTTACATAGAAATAATCAAATCTTAATAAAGGGAGAGATGTTTCTATAGTAAAAATTATTAACTTTCAGCTGATCTTAGAGTTAACTATAAATACAAATAGATATTTTCCAATCAATGCATAATTATTTTTCTTTTTAAAGGAGAAAGTTAATAAGATTTCTTATTAAAAATATCATTCAAGTTTCATCAAAGTCTATTCACCTGTGTTTGAGAAACGCTTTCCGGCTCTCATAAATCACCCTGCAAACTCCCATGTACACACATGACCGAAGAGAAACATGGTCTCCCAACATCCTTGGAGGAAGTAATAATAATGATAATCACGATTAATTACGCTAACAGTAACTATAAATCATCATCTCCTACGCCTATTGACGCAAGGGCCTCGGTTAGATTTCGCCAGTCGTCTCTATCTTGAGCTTTAAATTTAATAGTTTTTCATTTACCAACTCCAACTTCACGCTTCATAGTCTTCAGCCATGCAGGCCTGGGTCTTCCAACTCTTCTAGTGCCTTGTAGAGCCCAGTTGAAAGTTTGGTGAACTAATCTCTTGGGGAGTGCGAAAAGCATGACCAAACCATCCCCATCTACCCCTCACCATGATCTCATCCACATATGGCATTCGAGTAATTTCTCTCGTAGTTTCATTTCTAATCCTGCTCTGCCATATAACTCCCAATATCCTTCTGAGGGCTTTGTTCTCAAATCTACTAAATCTATTTGAGATTGTTTCATTTTCATACAATGACTCATGTCCATATAGTAACACCCATCTCAATAAACAGATATATAGTGTGATTTTGATTGATTGATTGATTATTAGGTATTATCTGGCATCGTAACAGCAGAGGTCATTGATGCCAAAGAATATAGTTAACGATTATTATGTATCTCATATCAACGCATGATTAAATCTTATTAAATAAACCAGTATCCATAAGAAATTTAAAAAAGGAAATGCATATTGCAATGGTGTATATCATTTATCACTTTGTACTATCGCAGTAAAGAACTGTTAGTTCATATAAAACCCTCAACATTTCACATGAAGATATCCAAAGACAACCCGACGGTACATATGATTGGTTGGTCAGTTCAAATTAAAGTGGAAAGTTATAAAAGTATTCTTGACGTGGGCATCCGGATGCTATACATCCAAAGATAGATGCCCAGGATTAAATATTATTATTATTACTATTATTATTATTATTATTATTATTATTATTATTATTAGCCAAGCTACAACCCTAGTTGGAAAAGCAAGATGCTATAAGCCCGAGGGCTCCAGTAGGGAAAAATAGCCCAGTGAGGAAAGGAAATAGGGAAATAAATAAATGATGGGAACAAATTAAAATATAACTAAAACAGGAGAAAATTCAAAATTCCTGAATTCTTTTCTATAACAAGAGAGGATATACTTTTTTCCGAATTCTTGTGTGTAAATGTAATACATATATATATATATATATATATATATATATATATATATATATATATATATATATATATACTGTACATATATATATATATATATATATATATATATATATATATATACCCGTATACACACGGACACACACATATATTATATATATATATATATAATATATATATATACATACATACACACATATGTGTATATATATATACAAATTTATATATATATATATATATATATATATATATACATAAATTTATATATTTATATATATATACATATATATATATATATATATATATATATATATATATATATATAGAAGTGTGCGTTCGTCCATCAACGTAATATATATATATATATATATATATATATATATATATATATATATATATATAAAATAAATATCTACATATATATATATATATATATATATATATATATATATATATATATATATATATCACACCGAATGCGATCCACAAATTGAAGCAGCTAATCTCGTAAAACACACAATATTAATCAAGATTCCACAAAAAAAAAAAAAAAAAAAAAATCATAAATCATAGAACTGGGTCAGCCATAATCAGAAGTAATCCTTCAACTAATAATTCAATCACACCTGATTTAAATGGATTTTATGGTGGATTTATGCTAAATGAATCCTATAAATCCTCAGCTTTTAAGCAAGTACAATATAATCCGTTTTTGCTAGAATTGCAATAAAGATGCCCAGCTGGCAAGCTACACAAGACTAGTTTAACAGAAGCTGATGATCTTGACCTATAACTGTCTCTTATATCATAGCTGTAATCGGCAGAACCTCCGTTTGGGCTTCTCCGTGTCCATTTACTATGTTAATTTCTATATAAAGGTGTTCATGATTTTAAGATAATCAAGTAACAAAAGTTAAAAAAGGGTGTTCATGATTTTATGATAATATAATAACGAAGGTTAAAAAAGGGTGTTCATGATTTTAAGATAATCTAATAACAAAAGTTAAAAAAGGGTGTTCATGATTTTAAGATAACCTAATAACAAAAGTTAAAAAAGGGTGTTCATGATTTTAAGATAATCAAGTAACAAAAGTTAAAAAAGGGTGTTCATGATTTTAAGATAATCAAGTAACAAAAGTTAAAAAAGGGTGTTCATGATTTTAAGATAACCTAATAACAAAAGTTAAAAAAGGGTGTTCATGATTTTAAGGTAATCAAGTAAAAAAAGTTAAAAAAGGGTGTTCATGATTTTAAGATAATCAAGTAACAAAAATTAAAAAAGGGTGTTCATGATTTTATGATAATATAATAACGAAGGTTAAAAAAGGGTGTTCATGATTTTAAGATAATCTAATAACAAAAGTTAAAAAAGGTGTTCATGATTTTAAGATAACCTAATAACAAAAATTAAAAAAGGGTGATCATGATTTTATGATAATATAATAACGAAAGTTAAAAAAGGGTGTTCATGATTTTAAGATAATCTAATAACAACAGTTAAAAAAGGGTGTTCATGATTTTAAGATAACCTAATAACAAAAGTTAAAAAAGGGTGATCATGATTTTATGATAATATAATAACGAAGGTTAAAAAAGGGTGTTCATGATTTTAAGATAATCTAATAACAAAAGTTAAAAAAGGTGTTCATGATTTTAAGATAACCTAATAACAAAAGTTAAAAAAGGGTGATCATGATTTTATGATAATATAATAACGAAAGTTAAAAAAGGGTGTTCATGATTTTAAGATAATCTAATAACAACAGTTAAAAAAGGGTGTTCATGATTTTAAGATAACCTAATAACAAAAGTTAAAAAAGGGTGATCATGATTTTATGATAATATAATAACGAAAGTTAAAAAAGGGTGTTCATGATTTTAAGATAACCTAATAACAAAAGTTAAAAAAGGGTGTTCATGATTTTAAGATAACCTAATAACAAAAGTTAAAAAAGGGTGTTCATGATTTTAAGGTAATCGAGTAAAAAAAGTTAAAAAAAATGGTGTTCATGATTTTAAGATAACCTAATAACAAAAGTTAAAAAAGGGTGTTCATGATTTTAAGATAATCAAGTAACAAAAGTTAAAAAAGGGTGTTCATGATTTTATGATAATATAATAACGAAGGTTAAAAAAGGGTGTTAATGATTTTAAGATAATCTAATAACAACAGTTAAAAAAGGGTGTTCATGATTTTAAGATAACCTAATAACAAAAGTTAAAAAAGGGTGTTCATGATTTTAAGGTAATCAAGTAACAAAAGTTAAAAAAGGGTGTTCATGATTTTAAGATAAGCAAGTAACAAAAGTTGAAAAAGGGTGTTCATGATTTTATGATAATATAATAACGAAGGTTAAAAAAGGGTGTTCATGATTTTAAGGTAATCAAGTAATAAAAGTTAAAAAAAGGTGTTCATGATTTTAAGATAATCATTAACAAAAGTTAAAAGAGGGTGTTCACGATTTTAAGATAATATAGTAACGAAGGTTAAAAAAGGGTGTTCATGATTCTAAGGTAATCAATTAATAAAAGTTAAAAAAAAGGGTGTTCTTGATTTTAGGATAATCAAATAAAAGTTAAAAAAAGAGGGTGTTCATGAATTTAAGATAATCAAATAAAAGTTAAAAAAGGGTGTTCATGATTTTAAGATAATGATATAGCAAAAGTTAAAAATTTTCATGATCTTAAGATATTCAAATAACAAAAGTTCAAAAGGGTGCTCATGGTTTTAAGATAATTAAGTAATGAAAATTTAAAAAGGGTGTTCATAATTTTAAGATATTAAAATAACAAATGTTAAAAAAGGGCGTTCATGATTTTAAGATATTCAAAAAACAAAAGTTAAAAAGGGCGTTCAAGATTTTAAGATAATCAAGTAACAGGAGTAAAAAAAATGGTGTTCAGAATTTCAAGAAAATCAAATAACAAAAGTTTAAAAAAGGTGTTCATGATTTCAAGATAATCAAAGTTTAAAAAGGGTGCTCATGATTTTAAGATAATCAATATACAAAAATTATGACCGAAGCTACTTTAAAATGCATTCCACTTGCGATAATATTATCTATTATCTATTGTTAAGTAACAAAAGTTTAGCTTGCCCGAAGATACTTAAACAGAAAGTATTCGACATCCGATAATATTATCTACACCTGAACTACTACTGTATTAAGTAAACCGGATGTTAGTGCAGGCGTTATCAGGATGTAATAAAAATTGGATTATACAGCCATCTTCTCTGGCACTGAGAGCTGACTTGTATAAGTAATCGAATTGCAATGAATATTATCTACAACTGAGAAACTTTTTAAGCTGGAATCACATAAGGTTTTTTTCCGCCAGCAGCGAGTCGTCGTTGTCGAAAATGGGAAACCGGGAGCTTTTTGCTTCAGATATTGGCTTCCCGACTGGACGGGAAGCTGCGAGCATAAACCTCGAGCATGACTTCGGATGTAAACAAACAAGATGACTGCTACAAATGCGACGTGCTCTTGCTTGGCAATCTTGGGTCCAATAAGCCTCAAGAGATAATACAAAACTGCTTTGTTCACCCTGTGGTAGTTATAGAAGTCTTCAATTCACGAAATATTCCGAGAATACAAATTACTGTAATAGTCAAAACATTTCTGGGCGCCATGATGATTTCAGCTGATCGGTTTTTGTTTACACTATTTGCTCCTCGAACCGCGATATCGTAGTGTGACTCTACAACACTTTCGCTCGTGAGCATCGGCTGGAGGTTGGCGAAAACCTAGAGCGAGAAATAACTATTGTGATTCAAGCATAAGTAAACCGAACGTTTGAGCAGGCGCTATCAGGAAGTATGCAATAAAAAGGAGTTATATACACCAATATTCTGAGGCACTGAAAGCAGACCTTTAAACGTAAGATAACGAATAATCTCAACATAAGCAATATGCAAGAGTAGTATCGATAACAGAGATCCAATGCGCATAAACAAGCAGGACACGATAAAGCGTGGTTCTCGGGTCTGCTTTCTCAATAGTGTTTAGGTGGTTCAACTAGAGCGGTAGTTGATGAAACCTGCTTTGGCATAATCGTCTAGTCTTTGCCAAAAGCGCAAATTGGGCAAGATTGCATCCATCGCGACCAGTTTTCAATTTCACGGTAGATTAATGTAGTTGCGTTTAGGTTATCTATCTATCTATCTATCTATCTATCTATCTATCTATATATATATATATATATATATATATATATATATATATATATATATATATATATATATATATCTGTGTTTGTGTCTGTATATATACATATATATATATTTATATATATGTATAAATAAATACATATATATATGTATGCATATATATACATATATGTATATATATGTATATATATGCATATATATACATATATATACATATATGTATATATTTGCATACCGGTACATATATATATATATATATATATATATATATATATATATATATATATACATATATACATATATATACATAATATATATATATATATATACATATATATATATATATATATATATATATATATATATATATATATATATATATATATATATATATATATATATATATATATATATATATATATATCTGTACCTAAACTTAATATTCGGCCACAATGAATGTAAAATTCCAGGATGAAAAAAAATTTCCGCAGTAAATAAATGCTGCAAGACGAAAATAATAGCACAGGTAATAGAATGCATCAAGATATAAGAACATTAATCGTGTCCCCTAAACATGTGAGATTAAGAAAATCTAGTTCACCAATCCCTCTCACCTCTATCTCTATTAGAAAGTTATTCAATTTAATATACAATCTAATTAGTCTTTTATTACACTTTCATAATGAAATAATGAATAATGAAGACCCCTGGTTTCACAAGCAACTGCTTCGGTATATGTTCTTAGATTAAAATACTTGTAAGTGAAATTAAAAGCGGATGGGTCTAGCATCTCAAAATAATTAGCAGCTTCCCTTACATTCATTAGAAGAGATTCTTGATTCTTTTGAATATTTAATTTAAAAATGCAAATGAAGGCGCTAATACTGTTTGTTATGTTACCATAAATCTACTGCTTCGTTAATGAAGAAAGTAATGATGGCGTTTATAAACATGTTTTTATTTTTTTTTTTTTTCAAGGAAAAACGAGAGGATTAAGGCATATGAACTTTTTTATCCGCAAAAAAAAAAAAAAAAAAAAAACAGAAAGAATTAATGTTTTTGAACTTTTTTATTCCCAAGAAAAACTGGAAGAATGAATATATATTTGAATTTTTTATCCTCAAGAGAAGCTGGAATATACATATTTGAATTTTTATTCTAAAAAAAAACGGGAATAAATATATTTTCATTTTTATCCTCAAAAAAGAAAAAACTTACAGAATAAGCATATTTGAATATATTTATACTGAAAAAAATTCAGGTAGAATAAACGTATTTAAATGTATTTCTTTTTCTGAAGGCGATAAAATAAATTACCAACACAATAAAGATAAGACCCGGCTGTTTTTCTAATCGTCAAAGCATACACCAATATAACTGTACTGGGATGTATCAAAGGTCATTAAAGGTCACCTGGTCAACAACCTCATTCCAAAGAAATAGAAAGAGCAGTATGTCCGTTACGGTCTTATTCCAACTTTAACTGTGCAAAGAAATTCTACATTAGCTTCGTATAACTACACGGGTCAGCAGCACGTTGATTCTTTATACACAATGCATCTTTACCTTCCTCTTCCAAGCGGCTTTGATATATATATATATATATATATATATATATATATATATATATATATATATATATATATATATATATATATATATATATATAGAAAAGTACACATACTGCATATACACTGTATATAAAACAATTATATATATATATATATATATATATATATATATATATATATATATATATATATATATATATATATATATATATATATATATATATATAAAATTTATGTACTGTATATATATAACATATAAATAGAAACGTTTTTCACAAAACTGCCTCCTAAACTAGAAAAAAGTCGAATAACTAAGAATTCAAAGCACGCAATTGTGACAACGTGATTCCCAGCCTCAAATAGATTACGTAATCGGCTCCTCATGAGTTATACCATTAGTGGAACGTCTTGCACATAAGAATCACGTCAGTAAGAAAAGCAACCAAGATGAAAATAACAAAAGAGAGCTATTGATGCAACATGCTTATTACTGCAGGACACGTCTTTGTCCATTGCATCACACAGGGCTGAGGCAGACGCTGCAATGTCAATTGCTGGATCTTTTGTTGTGTTCAGGCAATTTGACTGCATGCAATGTCTTTCTTAGTTTTTCGGGGTCACCATTTTAAGAGCAGTTGTAAAGTTTCCACGCTTTGGAATAATATTTACTACTACTACTACTATTATTATTATTATTATTATTATTATTATTATTATTATTATTATTATTATTATTATTATTATTATTATTATTATTATCATTATTATTATTATCAACATCATCATTATTATAATTATTATTGAAAGCAGTGGTAAAATGTCTACGCTTTAGAATAATAATTACTGTTATTATTATTATTATTATTATTATTATTATTATTATTATTATTATATGCTAAGCCTAGTTGGAAAAGCAGAATGCTATAAACAAAGGGGCCCCAACAGTGAAAATAGCCCAGTGAGGAAAAGAAACTAAGATTATTACGTGCTAAGATACAACCCTAGTTGGAAAAGCAGAATGCTATAAACCCAGGGGCCCCAACAGGGAAAATAGCCCAGAGAGGAAAGGAAACTAAGATTATTACGTGCTAAGCTACAACCCTAGTTGGAAAAGCAGGATGCTATAAGCCCAGGGTCCCCAACAGGGAAAATAGCCTAGTGAGAAAAGGAAAATAAGATTATTACGTGCTAAGCTATAAGCTAAAACCCTAGTTGGAAAAGCGGGATGCTATAAGCCCAGAGACCCAACAGGGAAAATAGCCTAGTGAGGAAAGGAAAATAGGATTATTACGTGCTAAGCTATAAGCTAAAACCCTAGTTGGAAAAGCAGGATGCTATAAGCCCAGAGACCCCAACAGGGAAAATAGCCTAGTGAGAAAAGGAAAATAAGATTATTACGTGCTAAGCTATAAGCTACAACCCTAGTTGGAAAAGCGGGATGCTATAAGCCCAGAGACCCCAACAGGGAAAATAGCCTAGTGAGGAAAGGAAAATAGGATTATTACGTGCTAAGCTATAAGCTAAAACCCTAGTTGGAAAAGCGGGATGCTATAAGCCCAAGGACCCCAACAGGGAAAATAGCCTAGTGAGAAAAGGAAAATAAGATTATTACGTGCTAAGCTATAAGCTACAACCCTAGTTGGAAAAGCAGGATGCTATAAGCAAAGGGTCCTCAACAGGGAAAATAGCCTAGTGAGAAAAGGAAAATAAGATTATTACGTGCTAAGCTATAAGCTACAACCCTAGTTGGAAAAGCAGGATGCTATAAGCCCAGGGTCCCCAACAGGGAAAATAGCCTAGTGAGAAAAGGAAAATAATATTATTACGTGCTAAGCTATAAGCTACAACCCTAGTTGGAAAAGCAGGATGCTATAAGCCCAGAGACCCCAACAGGGAAAATAGCCTAGTGAGGAAAGAAAAATAAGATTATTACGTGCTAAGCTATAAGCTAAAACCCTAGTTGGAAAAGCAGGATGCTATAAGCCCAGAGACCACAACAGGGAAAATAGCCTAGTGAGAAAAGGAAAATAAGATTATTACGTGCTAAGCTATAAGCTAAAACCCTAGTTGGAAAAGCAGGATGCTATAAGCCCAGAGACCACAACAGGGAAAATAGCCTAGTGAGAAAAGGAAAATAAGATTATTACGTGCTAAGCTATAAGCTACAACCCTAGTTGGAAAAGCGGGATGCTATACGCCCAGAGACCCCAACAGGGAAAATAGCCTAGTGAGAAAAGGAAAATAAGATTATTACGTGCTAAGCTATAAGCTACAACCCTAGTTGGAAAAGCGGGATGCTATAAGCCCAAGGACCCCAACAGGGAAAATAGCCTAGTGAGAAAAGGAAAATAAGATTATTACGTGCTAAGCTATAAGCTACAACCCTAGTTGGAAAAGCAGGATGCTATAAGCAAAGGGTCCTCAACAGGGAAAATAGCCTAGTGAGGAAAGAAAAATAAGATTATTACGTGCTAAGCTATAAGCTACAACCCTAGTTGGAAAAGCAGGATGCTATAAGCCCAGGGTCCCCAACAGGGAAAATAGCCTAGTGAGAAAAGGAAAATAATATTATTACGTGCTAAGCTATAAGCTACAACCCTAGTTGGAAAAGCAGGATGCTATAAGCCCAGAGACCCCAACAGGGAAAATAGCCTAGTGAGGAAAGAAAAATAAGATTATTACGTGCTAAGCTATAAGCTACAACCCTAGTTGGAAAAGCGGGATGCTATAAGCCCAAGGACCCCAACAGGGAAAATAGCCTAGTGAGGAAAGAAAAATAAGATTATTACGTGCTAAGCTATAAGCTACAACCCTAGTTGGAAAAGAAGGATGCTATAAGCCCAGGGTCCCCAACAGGGAAAATAGCCTAGTGAGGAAAGAAAAATAAGATTATTACGTGCTAAGCTATAAGCTACAACCCTAGTTGGAAAAGCGGGATGCTATACGCCCAGAGACCCCAACAGGGAAAATAGCCTAGTGAGAAAAGGAAAATAAGATTATTACGTGCTAAGCTATAAGCTACAACCCTAGTTGGAAAAGCAGGATGCTATAAGCCCAGGGTCCCCTACAGGGAAAATAGCCTAGTGAGGAAAGGAAAATAAGATTATTACGTGCTAAGCTATAAGCTACAACCCTAGTTGGAAAAGCAGGATGCTATAAGCCCAGAGACCCCAACAGGGAAAATAGCCTAGTGAGAAAAGGAAAATAAGATTATTACGTGCTAAGCTATAAGCTACAACCCTAGTTGGAAAAGCAGGATGCTATAAGCCCAGGGTCCCCAACAGGGAAAATAGCCTAGTGAGAAAAGGAAAATAATATTATTACGTGCTAAGCTATAAGCTACAACCCTAGTTGGAAAAGCAGGATGCTATAAGCCCAGGGTCCCCAACAGGGAAAATAGCCTGGTGAGAAAAGGAAAATAATATTATTACGTGCTAAGCTATAAGCTACAACCCTAGTTGGAAAAGCAGGATGCTATAAGCCCAGGGTCCCCAACAGGGAAAATAGCCTAGTGAGAAAAGGAAAATAATATTATTACGTGCTAAGCTATAAGCTACAACCCTAGTTGGAAAAGCAGGATGCTATAAGACCAGGGGCCTCAACAGGGAAAATAGCGCAGTGATGAAAGGAAACTAAGAAAAATTAAATATTTTTAAGTGCAGTAACAACATTAAAATAAATATTTCTTATATAAACTATAACAACTTTAACAAAACAAGAGGAAGAGAAATTAGATACACTAGTGTGCCCGAGTGTACCCTCAAGCAAGATCATTTATCTTCTTCAACAGGAGAAATTTAGATGTAAATTCGTGTATAAATATGTGTATTTATCTATCTATATAAACACTTTATATAAACATCAGATGGAACTTTTTTTAATATTTAATATATATATATATATATATATATATATATATATATATATATATATATATATATATATATATATAGTATTGAATTGAATATGGGATTTAGGCATTAAGCCAAGCACTGGGGCATCAAAGGCCATTCAGCGCTAGATATATATATATATATATATATATATATATATATATATATATATATATATATATATACATATATATACACTTCTATATATATAAACATATATCTATATATACACTATATATTCATATATATATATATATATATATATATATATATATGAATATAATTATACATAAATTTATTTAGAAATTATATGTGAATTATACTAATAAATTTAGATATCCCTAAGCACGTATATAAACATACTTTATATATATATATATATATATATATATATATATATATATATATATATATATATATATATAAGCTAATAATAGATATATATAGACAAATATATACTAAATTAGCTACTGTAGTTAATTGTTTAATTTAAAAATAACTAGCACGAGGTCGCAGGAAGAAGTCTACGGGAATAAAACGCCATTTTGTAAGATATATTCACTTTGAGAAAGCTTAGCTCCAATATTTACTTCATTGGTGCCATTGCAACTCTAAGTTAATATGAACGTGGTATTTAGGATCTAAAGTTGCAAATTACAATTTCAATTTAAATTAAAATCAAAATTAAAATTAAAAGGCGAAAGAAAATATCTTGATTATGGTATCCGTAAGAGATACAAAACACATAACATTGACGCTTTTATTATCATTGTTATTATTAATTGCTAATCTACAACCCTAGTTGGAAAAGCAGAATGCATAAGCCTAGGGGCTCCAACAGGGAAAATAGCCCTATGAGGAAAGGAAACAAGGAAAAATGAAATATTTTAGGACAGTAACATTCAAATAAATATCTCCTATAAAAACTATAACAAAACAAGAGGAAAAGAAATAAGATAGAATAGTGTGCTCGAGTGTACCCTCAAGCAAGAGATATCTAACCCAAGACACTGGAAGACCATGGTATAGAGGCTACTGCACTACCCAATACTAGAGAACAATGGTTTGGTTTTGTAGTGTCCTCTTAGAAGAGTTTTAGCTTTGTCCGTAACGCCGTCTCTACAAAGTCTTCTGATGTCTAAATTTAAGCTAAAATGAGGTCTTGTTTGACCCTGATAGAGACGCTAGCTCAAAAGATTAAATGACCAACTGATGTTGTAGCCATGAAGCTAACAGCCTTTAAAGGTTTAAAAGCCATTCATGAAGGGCAGAGGCAAGGGACAGTGCCCTAGAGACTATCCATATTATTTATGATCAGCGCCCAATCCCCGTCTCCATCTAAGCTAGGTCCAAGGAGGGCCAGGCAATGGCTGCTGATAACTCAGCAGATAGGCTCCCCCAAATTCCCCATTCTTAGCTCACAAGGATGGTAAGGTTGCAGCGACCAGAGGAACTTAACGAGTTTGAGCGGGACTCGAACCGCCTTCTGCCAATCACCAGGCAAGTACGCTACCACCAGGCCACCACAAACGTTTATGTAAATAATTGTAAAAGAAAAGTCTTGGAATTTTGGTCTCTTGATTTGCTGAACGTTTCATGATACTTATAACCTTTTATCGAAGGAAAGGCGCAAGAACAATATTTATTTACTGTATTTCTTCATTATTTATAATTTTTATGAATCATCTGGGACAAAATACGGAAAGATCAATTTTTCTAAAATATCTTGTTCTAAAACATGATGAATCGACTTTTTTTAAGTATCTGAATGGAGATACCTTAACGTGGTGTAAGGGTTTGCGTATTGTCGTGATCAGCAAAGCTGTACTAGTCAGAGCCATCCATACTAGGTTAGTTTGCTGTGAGCGATCAGACAAAAATACGTCTCCATCACCAACCCGAGCTGGCCAGCGAGTTGATGAAAACTGTCCAAAAAACCAGGCATGAATTGACATGAGGCTGTCCAGCAGTGGAATAGAAACGGCTACATTTATTGTTGCTGTTGAAGTACATAAAATTCCATGATGGAATCATAGAAGTACTTGAAAAGACTAACAGCTTTCTGTCCAGGTTATTCTTTGCCAGGGAGCAGTTAGGTAGTAACTGAAAGACTCTCGTGAACGCAACTGAACTTTATTTGGTCGGAGCTTGAGTTTTTATACAAGCCGTTCCAGTCAAGAACGGCACAGAAATTCAAACACAATGAAACAAGCATATACAGACTCGAACAGGTTATCTGTGCGAGTTGAGAGCGATAACGATATATAAAAAAAATAAGAAATACCGTTGCAATGTACGAGCGTGTATGAGACACGAGCTGTACAATTCATTCACGATTCAGCAATAAAAGCACGAATGTGATTATGAACTTTGACATTTTATTACCAGCACGAGCCACGGAAATCGTTAGCAGCATGAAAGTATTGGATTGGATTTATCGAACTGGATTACATAGAGAATCGCTGAGGCTTCTGAGGCTTTTAAGCAATCAAGCTCATCTAGGGTGAAACCCTGGAGTTACGCTATGAAGTAAAAAGTTAGAAGAGTTTCGAAAGCAAGACGGAAGAAAGGAAGCAAAAAACGGAAGTAAAGAAAAGGATATAAAACAACTGAAGTTATGACCTTCTATTATCTGCAAGCGCAACATACCGAAGCGCTGGGGCCTGTAAGGTCATTCAGTGTTCAAGTTCATCTAAAATTGAACTTACACTATGAGGTACAAAGTTATAAAGAGTTTAGCGGAAGTACAGTAAAAGGATATGGTTGTGGTGGCCGATGCAGTAACGTCCCTGACTGGTGAACGCCGGACTGGGGTTCGAGTCCCGTTAAACTCGTTAGAGTCTTTGGTCGCTGCAACCTCACCATCCTTGTGAGCTAAGGATGGCGGGTTTGGGGAAGCCTATAGGTCTATGTGCTGATTCATCACCAGCCATCGCCTGGCCCTCCTTGGTCCTAGCTTGGGTGGAGAGGGGGCTTGGGCGCTAATCATATGTCTATATGGTCAGTCTCTAGGGCATTGTCCTACTCAATAGGGCAATGCCAACGTCACTTGCCCCTGCCATTCATGAGCGGCCTTTAAACCTTCAAAGCCACTGAAGCCAAGGTAAAAAGATGCTGCAAAGACTCCATAAGTAATCCTTACAGTGTACCTCTTGCGCAACCCCCTTACGTAGACGAAACTAACAGAAACGAACGAAAGAAGTGAGCAAAATCGCAAAACTCTGCAAAGAGGAATGTTCCGACACCTGACACGGAGGGAAATCATCCATCAGCTTTTAATGAGACAGGCGATCATATGCCCAAATCATGTTCTCGATCCAGGAAGTCTGAGTTTCGCAACGATACACTGACGGATATTATACTGCTTCGCTGCCGTTATTATTCCTCTGGTTTATGTCTGGTATTTGACCTTGGATATCTTTGATAATATCACCCATTCCAAAGCGTACGATTAAGGAAAACATTGTAAACCAGAACAAATATTCTTTCATGAATAACTGCAAATTTATTAGTGGTATGTAGTTAGAACATATTTGCCAATTCTAAAATACTCTGTTTTGAATCATCATCATCATTATTTTTGTCATTATTATTGCTGATGGTGACGAGAGAGAAAAACTTGTGAATAATAATAATAATTATTATCATTACTTTATAATTATCATTACTAATAATAGCATTAGCAGTTGCAGGACCAGCTGTTTCATTATTATTATTATTATTATTATTATCATTATAATAATCATTATTATTATTATTACTAGTTAGCTACAACCCTAGTTGGAAAAGGATGCTATATGCCAAGGGCTCCAAAACGAAAAAATAGGCCAGTGGTGGAAAGGAAATCAATAAACTACAAAAGAAGCAATGAACAATTAAAATAAAATGTTCTATGAACGGGACCATTGAAATAAATATTTCATATAAAAACTATAAAACGAGACTACTTACTGATGTTACTCTACGGAAATTCATTTAAATAAAGTTCGAACACCTGGGGAATCTTAAAAGACTACAGACAGGGGAAAGTGGCACATCGTTCTAACATTCCTTAAAGATTTTTTTATCCATCTAGACAGCATGACAGACATGAATATGCTCTCCTTCTACTGACCTCAAGAACCTCCTCTTCCCACAAGGTAATGGGAGCACCAAAGCCAGGAGGCGACAGCGGAAGAGGTTAAGAGGAAATGACGTAAGATTGAGAAAGTCTCGGGAACCACTCTGAGAAACAGCGTCTCAGGATTCATTGAGGAGTGTCTCAAAGGAACCACTGAGAAATGGCGTCTCAGGGTTCCCTGAGGAGTGTCTCAAAGGAACCACTAAGAAACGGCGTCTCAGGATTCACTGAGGAGTGTCTCAAAGGAACCACTGAGCAACGGCGTCTCAGGATTCACCGAGAAGTGTCTCAAAGGAACCACTAAGAAACGGCGTCTAAGGATTCACTGAGGAATGTCTCAAAGGAACTACAAAGATACGGCGTCTTAGGTTTCTTTGAGGCGTCTCAGGGTTATGAAAAAAAGTGGATTAAAGGAAATCATTAAAAGGTAATCAAAAGCGCCAATGTGAAAGCTACGAGTAGAAGAAAAGAAAGAAAAATTGGGCTCACACATTCCGGCGGGCCTCAATCCTCGGACGGGAGGTGGGGTGGGGAGCACGGTGAGTCGAGTCACCACCGCCTGATTGCATAGCGGGGAATAATGCATCTCACTCCATACTCCTTCGGGCAGGTGTGTTTCTTCTTGTCCCAGTAAGCAAGACCACCCTTCCCCGGAGGTCGTTGAGTTAGTCTCTCTCTCTCTCTCTCTCTCTCTCTCTCTCTCTCCTCTCTCTCTCTCTCTCTCTCTCTCTCTCTCTCTCCTTACATAATTGGAAAATATAATACAATGCTATTCAAGGAAATACTACAAATATTAAAAAAAATGCTTTAGCACATAAACGTTTTATTTCTTCTTTTAAACTAGCTAAAAATAGATCAGTAATGACTAAAGAGTATTACTGCGTTAGGGTTGTGGTGGCCGATGTGGTAACGTCCCTGGCTGGTGAACGCCACACTGCGGCTCGAGTCCCGCTTAAACCCGTTAGTTTCTTTAGTCGCTGCAGCCTCACCATCCTTGTAAGCTAAGGAGGGGGGGATTTTGGGGAGCCTACAGGTCTATCTGCCGAGTCATCAGCAGCCATTGCCTGGTCCTCCTTGGTCCTAGCTAGCGTGGAGAGGGGCTCGGGCGCTGATCATATGTAATATGGTCAGTCTCTAGGGCAATGATCGGGCAATGTCACTGTCCCTTGCTTCTGCCATTCATGAGTGGCCTTTTAAATCTTTATCGAAAAAAAATACCTAAAGACCAGGTGGAGAAGTACTCAATTGGGATAAATGAAAATTTCCGAAATGATAAAAAAAGATAATTCAATAAAAAAAAGGCGAAAAAGAAAATAGCGTTAGTTTACCACGCATAAGAAACAAATTGTACAACAGAACAATGATGTATAATATAAAACTATATCGTTTTTTATGTGTAAATTCCTTTAATAAAATATATCCATTACAACCATATTCAGTTTAAAAAGATGCCTCCCCTAAAAATAAAAATAAATTAAGTCTTATTCAGTTTTTCTGTGGAATTCACAGGCCGAAAATTAATGTTCCATTTTTATAAAAACAAAATTATGTTATAGTATAATATATATATATATATATATATATATATATATATATATATATATATATATATATATATATATATACATATATATATATATGTAGTTTTAATGTGTATGTGTGTATGTATGTATGTATATTTATTTATACACACATATATACTGTATATATATACATACATACATACATATATATGTGTATATATATATACATATGTGTATATATATATATATATATATATATATATATATATATATATATATATACATATATATATATATATATATATATATATATATATA
>NC_090737.1:22822073-22832073 GCF_036898095.1 Palaemon carinicauda
CTCTCTCTCTCTCTCTCTCTCTCTCTCTCTCTCTCTCTCACAAATTCGCTCTATCTAAGAGAAAATGGAGTCTACGCGGATAGACTAAAGAAGTCTTTGAAACATCCACAAATCTTTGTAACTGCTTGTAACTCTCTCTCTCTCTCTCTCTCTCTCTCTCTCTCTCTCTCTCTCTCTCTCTCTCTCTCACACACAAATTCGCTCTATCTAAGAGAAAATGGAGTCTACGCGGATAGACTAAAGAAGTCTTTGAGACATCCACAAATCTTTGTAACTGCTTGTAACTCTCTCTCTCTCTCTCTCTCTCTCTCTCTCTCTCTCTCTCTCTCTCTCTCTCTCTCTCTCTCTCTCTCTCTCTCTCTTTTATAACCTCCTAGCGTAAGTTATCATTACCTTCTTATACTTCTTACATGGCTTACTTTTTTTTTTATTTTCCTCTCTCCCACATTACTGATGTAAGCAAGTAGCATTACAGTAATAAATTTCCCCCTCTCTCTCTCTCTCTCTCTCTCTCTCCCCTCTCTCTCTCTCTCTCTCTCTCTCTCTTACACCTATGAAGATTTTTTCTATTTCAGAAGCCATCTTATATCTCTGACGCCTTTGATATAGATCTTTCATTTTACAGAATCTACCTTTAGAGAGTAAATGCGGGGGTTGGGATTAATATTCCTTTGGCAACTGGAAGAGGGTTATGTTTTACCACCTGTTTGTGTGTTAGATTGTTTGTGAGCAGCTTCCTGGCCACAATTTTAATCGCAATGAAACTTGCAGGGATTAACTGTATGTAAAAAGCTGGAAATATAAATTCTGTAAGGTCAAGGTCATGGGAAAGAAAAATGTCCAATTCACGTAATCAACCATAAGTTTGGACATCTTTGTCACAGACTTTAAACTTGGTTCATATTCGAGTGTATGAAAATCCAAGCTAATTAATACATGTTAAAGTCAAAGGTCAAGTTCAAGGTCAAGGTCGAGCAAAGGTTAAGAAATAAGCTGCCACGGCGGTCTGCGCTCTACTGAGTGCCCCTTTGGTTGCTGGGTTTTTGCTAAGTAATCGTTAAGTATTCTAAAGACTTATATGTTTACGAAAAGTGAAAGAAAAAGAAAAAGATTCTACGTGTAAATACAATGAATTTTAATACAAAATTTAATCAACTAATTACTGCCTTAACTACGTGGGTCGCATACTATCATCAAACCTGTCAATCAAAAAGAGGCAAAAACTATTTCGGATGATTTACTGATATTACATCACAGATGATCAGCTTTACATCTTGAACACGTTTCTTGAGGTCCTAAGACTCTATGATCACACATATATGATCTATAAGGCATATTAAAAGCTTACTATTATTCTTTTTACTGTACTTCAAATCCTTTCGAAATATTTTTTTTTTTCAATAGAATGAAGAAGACTCCCACGGCAGATCTATTTTAATGCTAATCCTGATTACTATTCGTCAGGTTACTTCTAATATAGTTTATACATACATACATATATATATATATATATATATATATATATATATATATATATATATATATAATTATATATATACACACATGGTTGAGGACTATGAAGCGTGAAGTAGGAGATGATGAATGGAGAAGCACCTCAAGATAGAGACGAATGGCGAAATTGAACTGAGGCCCTTTGCGTCAATAGGCGTAGGAGATGATGATGATGATATATATATATATATATATATATATATATATATATATACATGCATACATATATATACACATATACATACACACACACACACATATATATATATATATATATATATATATATATATATTGCATATTTCCAGTCACGCTGAGCGGTACAACGGTCTCCCCAAAATTGCCCAAACTAGTGGGTTGTAGTTAAGAAAAGAGGAGGGAGTGAGAAGGGCTGAATATGTGAGTGCGTGTGTGTGCATATCTATCTAAATATTTAGCCGCCATTTTGATGGGTTGCGTACACTAGTAGTAATAAGAATCTCCTCTTGAAGACTCGCTCCACTTATACATCGGTCGAGACATACAGCACATAGTCAAGATGGAACAAGAAATGACGTCACATTTCCTTTTTTTCTTCAACTGCTTTCGAGTGATAATATCCCAAAGAATTGAGGAACATTTCAAAATACCTTCATATAATCCACGCCACTGGCTTCCTATCTAAAGACAAGATTTTGTTTTTAAGGGGAAGAAAGGAAATTTTTAATGGCAATTGTACATTCGTGAATCAATGGTAATTTTTTTTATCTCTTGTTATTTAAGGCTGTGGTGGTCCATGTGGTAACGTCCCTGACTGGTGAACGCCAGGCAGGGGTTAGAGCCCCGCTCAAACTCATTGGTTTCTTTGGTTGCTGTAACTTCACCATCCTTGTGAGCTAAGGATGGGGGAGTTTGGAGGAGCCTATAAGTCTATCTGCTGAGACACCAGCAGCCATTGCCTGGCCCTTCTTGATCCTAGCTTGGGTGAAGAGGGGCCTTAGGCGCTGATCATATGTGTACATATGGTCAGTCTCTAGTGCATTGTCCTGCTTGATAGGGCAATGTCACTGACCCTTGCCTCTGCCGGTCATGAGTGGCCTTTAAACCTTTAAATAGTTTGAGCTCTTATCGACTTTAGACTTTGGAAGTTAAACCTTTACGAGGAAAAAAAAAAAAACATTTTCTAGAGGATATTTCAAATAAGATTGAAATTGCATCCGAAATTCTGTGTTAAATTTGCATGTCTAAGTTTCCTATTTATCATTCCGAAAACTTAAGAGGTAAATTTACATTACCATTTCAGATCGATTCTAGCCTTTCCAATATTCTCTATAACGGAAATATAAATATAATGTATATTTAGTTAGAAGTGAACATTATGAAAATCTTTAAATTCATGTACTTAAAACAATTTACTAAAATGTTAGCGAAATTGAATTTAGTCGGCGGGTTTACTAAATTCTCGTAAATCATAAATCATCATATGATATGAACACACCACATTTTTTTTTTATTCCTTTCAGTATCGCTCCAACAAATTAAAGATTACTATATTGTTATCATAATCATTATCATCATTGTAATTATTGCAATTACTATAAAGATAATATTTATAAAAAATTATCACAAACATCATTATTAATGTTACTACTTGATATTTACCTCTGCCAAGGAGTTTATAAAATCGAGAGGGTTTATTCATTCATTTGTCTGTCTATATCTGTGAACAGGATTACATCAAAACTACTCGACGGATTTTGACGAAATTTTCATTCGTACTAACACTATTTTATCTTATTTCTCTTCCTCTTGTTTTGTTAAAGTTTTTATAGTTTATTTGTGAAATATTTATTTCAAGGCTGTTATTGTCCTTAAAATATTCTAGTTTTCTTTTTTTTTCTTTTTCTCACTGGGCTACTTTCCCTGTTGGAGCCCCTGGGATTATAGCATCCTGCTTTTCCAAATAGGGTTGTAGCTTAGCACGTAATAATAATAATAATAATAATAATAATAATAATAATAATAATAATAATAAATATTTATTCAAATGCTGTTACTGTTCTTAAAATATTTTATTTTAATTGTTAATCTTTTCTTCTAGTTTCCTCATTTCCTTTCCTCATTGGGCTATTTTCCCTGTTGCAGCCCCTGGCCTTATAGCATCCTGCTTTTCCAACTAGGGTTGTAGCTTAGCAAGTAATAATAATAATAATAATAATAATAATTTGGCAACCCTTCGCAGCTATGTGGATGACGTCACCAGCACTTAGCATGGGGAAACCCACTTTTCTCTCTTGGGCGAGGCACAACAGTAATAATTAGCAGGTAAAAACGAATACCAGCTAAATGATACAGCCATGATCTACGCACAAAGGACTGAACAGCCTCCAAGATCAGATCTATTTTATTTCGGCAAGTCATGGATGCCTTTAGGAAATTCAGCCGACGAGAGAGAGCCGTCGAAGATTATTGGTTTTCAGTCATTCTTTATTTGGGTAACATAGCCCGGCGTTAGGGCCCGTAAGGCCATTCAGCGCTTGGTATTCCAGTGAAACCTCCAATGAGATCGGGCGTCTTTAATTGCTATGGAAGGATGCGCTTTATCATGCAGGGAAAAGAGGGAGTATTCATACCCTAGTGAGAGGTGGTGCCCCGAGAGGTACATTAGGAAACCACACACACACAAATTGCCTTAGCAACTAGTCGTAGTTAGGAAAGGGGGAGGGGTGAAAAAGTTGAATGTGTGCGTGTCTATAAGATATATACTGTATATCTATCATATATTTGATATTTTTTTCCTTCTACAAGAGATACACGCTATGAATTTCCTCCTGCAGGAGTGCCACGTCCTGTATTACCTCCTGCAGGTGATTCCCAACTAGCATGACCTTATACAAGATTATCACACTGAGTATGTCTATCGAGAAACATGTCAAGCGCCACCACCTGCCATTTAGCTTTTTTATCTTTCAGGAGAGCCACACCATTATGATCTGAAGGAAAGCCACGTCATGCATGACCTACTACAGGAGAGCAAAAAAAAAAAAAAAGCCTACGTGCCCTTCGTTCTCCTTGAATAGGTGATACATTATTCAACATTAAACCGGCGGGGCAACATGTATGGTGAATGACAGCGTGAAATCAGCAATTACCTCCTTTTTAACAGGGTTGATGCCAAATGAGATCACTGCTGACGTGCTGACGGTCCCAGCCTCAGGAACATAGGAAACAGATCACTAATTTAGGATATACTTACTAATGCTCTCGTTAATCTTATTACTAGTATATGCGACCTGTCAAAAGTGACTGCTAAATATATATAGATAGATATGCACACATATGCACAAAGAGATTCAACCCTTCCCACCCCCTCCCCCTTTTCCAACTACAACATGGTAGTTTGGACAATTTATGAGATTGTGGTTTCAGAGTAATTGTGCCGTTAGCGCTCAGTGTAACAGGAAAGATATATATATATATATATATATATATATATATATATATATATATATATATATATATATATATATATATATATATATATATATATATATATATATATATATATATATATATATATATATATATATAGCCAGACATTTGTTCTTCATCATATAAGGGAGACTTTTGTCGAGGGAAAAGAAAAGATCTAGTTGCAATCTAGTGAGTAAATTGGGAATTAAAGCAAAAGTCGGTGAGATGAACTAACCGAGCGGATTAGTGATGGAGACTTTAGTCTGATCAATCACAGCAAACCTATCTAGTACGGGTGGCACTGATTAATAAAGCTTTGCCGATCATGGCACCTTAAGGTATCCCCAGTAGGAAAGGGCCGTTTTTAATGCACTGTTAACATCTGAAATCTCTAATATGTAATCGCTGTTATATAAGGCGGAAATAATAATAAAAATTTCTCTTCATTCTATTTTGTTCTTTAAAAAATCAAAATGAAATTTCAGTTGATGAATGAGCACCAGACATTATACCTAAATTAATAAATTGGTAATTTACTTAGCATCCCAGTATTGCATCTATATCTCTAACTATCTATCTATCAATCTTTCTAAAAGAGACATCTTAGCAATATTCAATAAACGTGGTCAGAAGGCTTATATAAAATGACTCTCATATTTTGCTTACTATTACATAATCACAAATATGATATGAACATAATACAAAATATGAACAAATATGTGCAGCAACATGACCTAAATACAGAGTATGTGCAATGACGCGCAAAGAGATTTAGAGAACAAATTAACTTGTGTTGGTCATAAATAGGAAGTCGTTTCTCACAAGATAATCTTGCCCTGTTATCAAATGGTACATGTCGCTGTAATAATAATTGCAACTGAAATGTGAAAATTAACGAAATTTTGAGAGTTATCTAAATGGAAATTATTAATATTTACTGTCGTGAACAAAATACCAACGTTATTAAACAGAACATGAAGTTGATATATATAACATATACCTTTGTTCTCTAATCTTGGGTACAAATCTTTTGCTTAAGGGTACACTCAGTCACACTATTCTGTTTCCTTATTTCCTTTCCACACTGTGCTATTTTCCCTGTTGGGGTCCTTGGGCTTTTAGAATCCAGCTTTTTTCAACCATGGCTGTAGCTTAATAATAATAATAATAATAATAATAATAATAATAATAATAATAATAATAATAATAATAATAATAATAATAATAACTCGAAAAGCACTCTAAGAATACATTTCTCCGCCACGCAGGCTTTTTTCGGACGACCTTTTGCTCGACCTTGACCTTTGACCTAGGACTTTCACAATTGAATCACCTCCACGTCTCAACATAACAATTAATCCCTGAAAGTTTCACTAATCTAAGAAGGAAATTGTGGCAAAGAAATTGTTTACAAACAAATGGACAAACAGGGACGAAAACCTAACCTCCCAACTTGGTTGGCGGAGGTAGTAGTAATAATAATAATAATAATAATAATAATAATAATAATAATAATAATAATAATAATAATAATAATGGCAGCCTCAGTTGCAGCCATTATTTTTAACAAAACTTGCCTGATAGAGGGTCTACTACCCAAATATACTACTACTACTACTACTACTACTACTAATAATAATAATAATAATAATAATACCAATAATTATAATAATAATTTAATAATAATATGCCTTGATCTCTTTTATAGATACTGGAATTCAATAATATAACGCCAAACTTTGCTGCGAACGATGTGAAATCGTTGAAGTAGTTTTAGATTAGAATGTTCGCTTTTACGATTTTAGTTCTGGTACACATTAATTATTATTATTATTATCATTATTATTATTATTATCCTTATTATTATTATTGCTATCGCTATTGCTATTATCATTATTATTATCATTATTATTATTATTATTATTATCATTATTAGCTAGGCTACAATCGTAGTTGGAAAAGCAGGATGCTATAAGACCAAGGGCTCCAACAGGGAAAAATAGTCCAGTGAGGAAAGGAAAATAGGAAATGAATAAACTATATGGAAAGTAATAAACAATCAAAATAAAATATTTTAAGAACAGTAACATCATTTAAGCAGATATTTCATATATAAACTATATAAAGAGACTCAAGTCTACCTGTTCAACATAAAAACATAAGTTAAAACTTTTGAAGTTCCACTGATTTAACCACCTGATTAGGAAGATCACTCCAAAACTTCTAAATGTTACGCACGCACATGCACGAGCACGTAGAAAAATGTCTCTATGAAATCTACTAACCTCTTTTTCTCTAGTTTTGGAAAGCGAGGTCGGCAAATTATCAAAATATGAAGGTTTAAAGTTCTTATCTAGTTTTCTTACGACGTCTAGAAAGTTCAGTCGAAAATTATATATACATATGTATATATATATATATATATATATATATATATATATATATATATATATATATATATATATATATGTATATATATATATATATATATATATATATATATATATATATATATATATGTATATATATATATATATATATACATATGTATATATATATATATATATATATATATATATATATATATATATATATATATAAATATATATATATATAAATGTGTGTGTATGCGTGTGTATGTGTGCACATACACACACATCTAAAGATTTTTAACGTCTTTTGGCAAAATGTCTTAACAGGTTTGCTGAAGGTTATCATCTGTTCTCTAGTTTGCAATTTGGTTTTCATAAAGGCCTTGGAGCATATCATGCCATTCTTACACTCTCCAATGCTGTACAGAAATCTCTTGATTGTGGTCAGTAAGTTCGTATGATTTGCCTTGATTTTAGTGCTGCCTTTGACCGTGTTAATCATGAGGCCCTGGTTTTCAAATTCAAAGTTGGGTGTGTGGGTCGTTTCTTAGCATCATTGTTGAATTTTTAGGTAATAGATCGCAAAGAGTTGTTGATGATGAGCACCATAGTGAGTGTAGGAATGTGATATCTGGTGTTCCTCACGGTAGCGTTCTTGGCCCGTTACTATTCATACTACAGTATATGCACATGGCATGTGGTTTGGCCTAGCAACCAAGCTTGTTGCATATGCAGATGATGCTACTCTCTTTGCATCAATTCCATCTCCTGAATGTAGATCTGGGGTTGCTGAATCCCTTAATAGAGATCTAGCTAAAATTACTGCATGGTGCAAATTATAGGGTATGAAGTTGAATCCTAACAAAACTCAAAGTTTGATTGCAAGTAAGCTAAGGACAGTGGCTCCTCAACATCCGGATCTCAGCATTGATATTGTTTCTTTAACTTTGATTTAAAATTTTAAGTGTGATTCTCAACAGCAAATTTACTTCTGAGAAACACATTTAGTCTATGTCTTCTTCAACTGCACAAAAAAATGGCTTATTGAAAAGGTCTTTCAAGATCTTTGGTGATCAATCTATTCTAAAGAAGTGTTTTAATTATTTCATTCTACCTGGTTTCGAGTATTGTCCTCCTGTCTGGTCTTCAGCTGCTGATTATCATTTTAGTTTGTTGGACAGGAACTTACGGTCTATCAAATTATCTATTCCTGATCTAGATATTAATCTCTGGCCCGTCGTTCAGTTAGTTCATTATGCATGTTGCGTAAGATTTTTCATAATTCTGACCATCCTTTACATTCAAGTCTTCCTGGACAGTTCTATCCTGTTCGTAATACTAGGTTAGCAATTCATTCTAATAGACAGGCCTTCTCCATCATGGGGCTCAATACTACACAGTACTCTAGAAGTTTTATTCCAGCTGTGGCCAAGTTGTGGAATGATCTTCCTAATCGGGTAATTGAATCACTAGAACTTCAAAAGTTCAAACTTGCAGCAATTTTTTTTTATGTTGAACAGGCTGACATAAGTCCTTTTATAGTTTATATATGAAATATCTGTTTCAATATTGTTAAATGTTGTTAATGTTTTTTAAATATTTTATTTTAATTGTTCATTACTTTTTTATCGTTTATTTCTTAATTTCCTTTCCTCACTGTGCTATTTTTCCCTGTTGGAGCCCTTGGGCTTATAGCATCTAGCTTTTCCAACTAGGGTTGTAGCTTAGTTAGTAATAATATATGTGTGTATGTATATACAGTATATACACACTATATATATATATATATATATATATATATATATATATATATATATATATATATATATTGTATATACATACATTTATATATATATATATATATATATATATATATATATATATATATATTGTATATACATATATACATACATACCTATATATATATATATATATATATATATATATATATATATATATATATATATATATATATATATATAATTTTCGTGTAAGCTTGAAGTCACAAGTTGGTCATATACTAAACTAAACTATCTCATAGCTATAATTTAAACTTCATAGGCAAACACCGAATATTAAAATTGATATCACAATTTGATAAATAAATATACATGGAAAAAGGGTAACTTTGACTTATATTTTTGATAACAATCCCATTCAAGATGTCCATTCAAAATACATCGTTTGCTATTTCATTTTGTGGTTATCAAAATCACATAAGCCTTCCAATACTAAGCATTTTATATTTAATAATGTCAATCACGACATTCATATATGATAAACATTCTTTCATAAGAATCATCGTTAATAAACAATTTCTTAAAACCTCTAGAATCTCTCATAAGAATCATCGTTAATAGATAATTTCTTAAAACCTCTAGAATCTCTCATAAGAATCATCGTTAATAGACAATTTCTTAAAACCTCTAGAATCTCTCATAAGAATCATCGTTAATAGACAATTTCTTAAAACCTCTAGAATCTCTCATAAGAATCATCGTTAATAGATAATTTCTTAAAACCTCTAGAATCTCTCATAAGAATCATCGTTAATAGATAATTTCTTAAAACCTCTAGAATCTCTCATAAGAATCATCGTTAATAGATAATTTCTTAAAACCTCTAGAATCTCTCATAAGAATCATCGTTAATAGATAATTTCTTA
>NC_090737.1:22842073-22847073 GCF_036898095.1 Palaemon carinicauda
TTCCAAACATTCTTTTAGTTATCAACACATAATCCATTAACGCCCTTTCTACTACTCTTCCATTTGCCACTCTTACCCATGTATACTTGGTTTTATCTTTCTTTTTGAAAAAGCTAGAACTTATCACCATCTCTTGCTCAACACACATATCCACCAGTCTCTCACCACTCTCATTTTCACCTGGTACGCCATACTTCCCAATGACACCTTCTACCTCTCCAGCGCCCACTCTAGCATTTAAATCACCCGTGGCAACTACATAATTCCTTCTACCCAGTTCTTCTACACACCTAGTTAATTCATTCCAAACTCATTCCGCTCTTCTTCACTTTTCTCACAACCTGGCCCATACGCACTGACAAAAACCCAACATTCCCTACCCAACCTAACCCTTACCCACATCAACCTAGATGATAACCCTTTCCATTCCACTACTTTACCTGTCATCCATTCACTCAGCAATAAAGCCACACCTTCTCTTGCTCTTCCCCTCTCAATCCCAGACACTCTACCAGACATTTCACCAAACATCACTTCACATTTCCCTTTTATCTTTGTTTCACACTAGGCCAATATATCCATCCTTCTATTCCTAAACATACTTCCAATCTCACATCTTTTACTCTATCGTACTACATCCACGCACATTCAAACACCCCAAAACTAGAGTGCGGAGAGCAGTCACACTCCCCAAGCTCCACCTCTTTGATGTCTCGCAGGATTATAATACAGGAGAGAGGGTTCCCAACCCCTCGTCCCGTCCCTTTTAGTCGACTCTTACGACACGCAGGGATACGTTGGCGCTATTCTAATTGTTTTTATGCCCCCGCGGCCACAGGGGGCATGTATATATATATATATATATATATATATATATATATATATATATATATATATATATATATATATATATATATATATGTGTGTGTGTGTGTGTGTGTGTGTGTGTGTGTGTGTGTGCGTGTGCGTGTATTAATATCCTTCAATTAAATAAAAAATCCAAAAAATAAAAAATAAATGTTTCTATAGACTTGATTTCCTCAAAGAAAATGAATAAATGGTTTCCCTCGGGCCAAATCAAATGAATTATTTCTAAACATATATCAGAAAGACGTTTAATCTTAGTATATAAAAAAGAATAATTCATCTTTTTCTTAAAGATAAATTGATCAACAAACATTACATTTTACAAGAAAAACCAGAAATATTACTACACATACAAGGGGAGGAACTTTGAATGTTACTATGCATGAACAAAGAATTATTATTATTATTATTATTGATATTATCATTACTATCATTATTAGCCAAGCTACAACTCCAGCTAGAATAGTATGATGCTATTAGCCCAACGACTCCAACAGGGAAAAATAGCCCAGTGAGGAATGGAAATAAGGAAATATTAGCTGCCGAGGGAGAAAATGTATACAAATTCTAAAATCTCTGATTGCAGATTGTATATTTTCGTATATGATAAATTATCAGAAATAAAAATATTAACTCATTGTAATGAAAGACAACAAGACAATTTCCTGTGTTATTTTGAAGGTTATAGATACACATAATAGAATAAAAAAAGGTCAATTCATATGAAAATTAATATGACAAAAGATGAAATTATTTAGCAAAATTATTTGTAAATTAATAAAAAAATAAAACAAATGTAATACGTATATATTCCACGTTAAGAGGTTAATCTTTGGGTACCGTAACACGAAACAATGTCTCTAAACAAATAAATTCTTCGACTGATGATATTCATCTCTCACCTCAAGCCACGGAAACAAACGATAAAAAAATAATAACAGTTATTAAAAGCCACGAATTACTATGCCCCTATTTGTCCAAAGCTTTTATCAACAAAATCTGTAATATCAACGCTTATAATTACCGCAGATAATATAAACAAGCCGGAAGTTTATTTTCGTATACGCGAAGACCTCGGCACCGAAGACCCCTGGCGAGGAAATAAATCGTCACGCAAGACAGCGTACGCCCTCGCAGGACGCCAAACGGCGGGCTCTGTCGAGACCTGAGAAAACGCAAGTCACTTCTGGCGGGAAACGGGAAGTTGCCTTCGTGTTTGACAGGGATGTCACAAAAGAAGGGAAATGGGGCGTTGGAAAACTATAATATTGTTATAATAGTTTAAAGAGACTACCGACCGACTTGCATATCTAAACTCAACAGATCAATGACTTCATCATGAGGATCCATACTACACAGTATTCTTACTTTACTCTACTTACTTTCACGGCTACTTTGCCATACAGCAGGGGAACCCCACTCTCTACAGGACCTCCACAGTCGTTATATCTTGTTCATTCAGAGTATTCAACGTTTCATATCACGTATTGCTCATTTACAGTTAAATCGTCACTGTCATACGACTCAGGGAATAAGAAAGTCTTCAGTTTCCTCTTGAAAGCCTAAATGTCTTCAATCATTCGGATGTCTCGTGGGAGCTTATTGTATAGTCTCGGGGCCCCATATTTAAAGGCTCTGGAGCGTACAGTAGACATATATCTAGGTTCTAGAAGTTTTATTCCAGCTGTGATGAAGTTATGGATTGATCTTCCTAATCAGGTATTTGAATCGGTAGAAATTCAAAATTTTAAACTTGCAGCAAACATTTTTGTTGAACTGGCTGACATAAGTCTTTTTATAGTTTATATATGACATAACTGTTTTAATGTTGTTAATGTTCTTAAAATATTCTTTTTTAATAGTTCATTACTTCTCAAATAGTTATTTATTTCCTGATTTCCTTTCCTCACTGCTTTTACTACTAGGTTGTAGCTTGGCTAGTAATAACAATAAAAGTAATAATAATAATAATAATAATAATAATAATAATAATAATAATAATAATTATAATAATAATAATAATAATAATAATAAAAATAATAATAAGAATAAATAAGCAGCTAATGGAAAAATCTACTAAGTATGAGAAACCACTATATATGGCACTCATAGACTAAGAAAGTTTTTGATTCTGTCAAAACTTCAGCAGTAATGAAAGCCCTTCAAAAGCCAGAAACAGATGAATCTTATGTTAGAACATTTGAAAATAATAATAATAATAATAATAATAATAATAATAATAATAATAATAATAATAATAATAATTAAAAGGTAAACATTCCTGTTGGAAATAAAACCTCAGTGAAGGAATAAACGCTCATTAAATCACTGTCCAAATTATATAGCAATGACCCATGCCTTGGCTTAGTGTTGCCAGTGAATAAGTGTGGCCTTCTCTTTTTAAGGAAGCTGGGCAGTAGGGTAATTAAAGGCTGGTTTCGAGCAATGCAGATGGGACCCATATGAAAGCAAGCTGTGGGTGGTAACCTTATAACCCTCTACTCCTACCCCAACCCCACCTCCACCCCTTCATGGGATACCCTCATTAGCCATGATTGACTGCTAAAATCTCTTCCATCATATGAATGTCAAAAGGAATTATTCAACATGCATAATACATTGGAGTGACCTCAATTTAAGGCAGGTGAACAACTGTATACATTAGACACATGTACTGAGAAGTAGAATAGGTCAGCCTGAGCTCTCTCTCTCTCTCTCTCTCTCTCTCTCTCTCTCTCTCTCTCTCTCTCTCTCTCTCTTTCGTCTACGTGAATAGCTTAAAAAATAACTATTTGTTAATAAAATAGATAGAATATAATGCATTTTATTACTGTTATTATCTACAGTAGATAAATTTAATTTCATCAACTCTGACACATCGAAACAAAATATCAGTCTTTTATCTGTCTTTATCGGTGAATAAAATAATTACGTTGGCCAAGAAGTAAAGAAATTTAATTTTAAGGTTTTATTTCGGCCGCAAAATATAATTTTTTTTTCCACATGAAAATATCTGACACGAAACTAACGATATTTGAATGTGATTAATCAAGAAAAGTTTTAATGTCCCTATAACCCTATTTTGACGTTTCTTTATAACTCATTATTTTGATAGATGATCTATTCTAAATGATCTATGATAAAAAAAAATTGGATAACATAATCTTATTATCAAAGACGTAATATCCAAACTCAAGGATAAATTTAAAAACTCTTAGATGCACCAAAGATCCAAACACTAGCACATAATGGATTACATCATAACCAACCAGAGCCAGGCTAATTATGTAACCACAACTCTAGTCATGCATGGAACAGTGTTGATTAGATCAACAACAAGCAAGATCTATCTTTAAATTAAAAATCCAACCTCAAGTCAAGTCCACAAGCAGGCATCATCTACGAAATTTATCTATGCTGTCCTGGAAAAGTAAGAAGCAATGGATCCTTCCTTCCTTTTTTTTTTTTTCTTTTTTTTTACTGCTGCGGGTATCTCTTCCTAAACTGATATTCATTGAGGAGAACCATACCGAGTTGGCAAAGTTCTGCCTGATTAAGTGGTCTCATGCAGTACTCTGAAATAATGAACAAATTACCTGAACAAAAACATAAAGTACAAAACACTTGTCTTGCAAATCCCCACTCATCCTCACTTGGCTAAAGATGGAGAGACTTAAAGTTAGAAGCACAACGCTGAATACAAATGCTAGAGAACTCTTGGTGAGTAGAAAGGCGCCAATGATAGTCAAACCTATACTGACAAAAACAACATGCAAGGCTTTTATGTTGTAATCAGATCCATCAAAAGGCATAAGGAACCACAATCTCCCCAGACAGCACACTTGATGGCATAAATATCTTCAGAGAATACAGCAGACTGATATATTAAATCACTAGAATGAGCATTTCCATGTTACACTGAAACATTTTAACACCCTGAGAAACCTGTTATTGATGATTAGCCTAACTTACTTCTCATCAAGGACCTTAACAAGCTTCCAAAATTGTAAGCAGCTCTTATCACAATAAAAAAAAAAAAAAAATAGAGAAGGTAAAATCTGTGGTCCAAACATAAATCCTAGCACCAGATCCCTACAGTCTGTAACAAGCTAAGTACCGGTAAACTAACAATC
>NC_090737.1:22857073-22863231 GCF_036898095.1 Palaemon carinicauda
AGAGAGAGAGAGAGAGAGAGAGAGAGATAATTTTCAAACCACAGAAACTTTCATTGCTAAATAATCATCGCAGTGCACTATTTTATCTCTTTAATTATTACATATCTCAAATTGAGAGAGAGAGAGAGAGAGAGAGAGAGAGAGAGAGAGATGGGGTTTGTAGGAAATAAGAACAATTCAGAATCCAACTAATAATATTATAGAAAAAAAAATATGGTACAAAACGTCGTATTTCTGGGAAGAAGAACTCCCATTTCCGAAAGAAATCTTTGGGTACGTAAAAAAAAAAAAAATTACCGCGGTCAATTGACAGCGCCGTAAGGTGATTAGTATTGGCCGCAAGATGATTTAGAAGCAAAGCGTACTATCATTAGAGGTGACGCTCTGTGATGTAGACGACTGTGAATCAAGAATGAAAAAAATGGATAATTCGCAATGGAGAAAGTAAGGTGGTTTCTTAATAAGAGAGAGTAAAGGGATATTTCATGTCTTAACGGTTACAGATAAGAGGTGTTCTCTCTAATAGAACATGGATTCGAGTAACGCCTATGAAAGTAACTCAATTAAACTACTGAAATATAGATACGCAATAATTTCCCGTATCTCCTTTGGCAGCTTTATTCGATCGTACTCTACTAAAGCAAAAAATATGATCAAATTAAGCCGAATAGTTGCATTATATTGGTTCGTCTTTCACAACGTTATTCTTCACAAACTGATTGCAAACAACTTTATTTACCAATCACTAGTTTTAATATTTTTGTTTAATTTTCTGATTTTTTTCATTTATATTTGATGAATGGTGGAATAATCTCGCTTCAATTCCTTGCAAATGTTTCGGTAGAAAATAGATTCTTCAAGGCTGTCTCGCCACGTCTTGATAGAAAATATACATATATTAGGAATTTTACATATTTCTTTTACCTCTCTCACAGTATATATATATATATATATATATATATAAATAGATATAGATATACATATACATATATATTTATAAAATAGGAATACAGCAATTTCTCTCTCTCTCTCTCTCTCTCTCTCTCTCTCTCGCTAATAAAATCCATTAGATACATGTGCTTAATCATGCCATAAAATCTCAGTTGTCATATTTCATCCACTGAAAAGTCGGTCTGCAAGCCATCCCAGTTCGAACACCCACTGTTATAATGAATGCCCATTATAGTTGACAATAGAAGTAGTGTTAATGGTGAAGATTTCAAAGGCAATTATTTTTTATTTTTTCTTATAAATATTTCAAGAGAAAAGCGACGTTTAGTTTGGTAAAAAAAAGAAAACTTTAAAGTAGCTTAAATTATATCGAGTTGCTTTTTTTACTTTGATGGCACTGCCATTATCATATTTCATGCTATGAGTGAGTTTCTATTACTTATCTGTAAAAATTATCAATTTTAACGACGAAATATATTTTTTTTATAACTCTACGGAGATATTTCTCCCAACATCAGCAAAGCCTTTGTGGTATTTTAAAACATAAAATTGCCCAAAATATATGTTCGATTAAATCTTATTATGATATCTAATATTATCTTAGCTTATAAATTTTATGCTTATAACAGTATAAGTAATTTCAGTGTAGAATGGAGATTTGAAACGTGTCATAACCAAAACAAGAAAATAAATATCTCTTACACAGAAATTTACAAAGAGAAATAAGAGGAAAAACAGTAAAAGGAAATATTTCTATCATAATCACTAGTATGCAATAGTAAACGATAAGAACTTGCAGAGAGAGAGAGAGAGAGAGAGAGAGAGAGAGAGAGAGAGAATAGTAGTAGGCAGTCCATTAAAATTTTCTCCGTCACATTTCGCCGGGTCATCATCAAAGCGCCAGCGTCGTTTCCCGGGCATATAATCAATCTGTCCACTTGGCAATGACTCGAGACATTCCGTCCCCAGTAATTACAAGTCTTACGACGGACGCACGCTATAAAGCGGAACTCTCAATTCATCCTTAACAGATTTTTATTCTTGCGATCGAGATGTGGAATTAGGTAATGACTACGCAATGAATAATAAATGTTACTTTTAGTTACACTTTGAATCTTCTGCCGTCATGACGAGAGGAGTCTGTATCATTTGAAGATGTGCGCTCTTAGCAATTTAAAACGATAAAAATTCTATGTACGATCTTGCGCATTTAAGGCGGTTAAAATTCTAGAGTGCGCTCTTGCATATGCGCTCTTACATATTTAAGGCATTATAAATTTTCAAGTGCGCTCTTGAGTGCACTCTTTCATAATAGGGCAATGATAATTTTAGAGTGCGCTCTTGTGTATTTAAAACTATAAAAATTCTGAGTGCGCCCTTGTGCATTCAAGACTATAAAAATTTTGAGTGCGCTCTTGTGCATTCAAGACGATAAAAATTTTGAGTGCGCTCTTGTGCATTCAAGACGATAAAAATTTTGAGTGCGCTCTTGTGCATTCAAGACGATAGAAATTTTGAGTGCGCTCTTGTGCATTCAAGACGATAAAAATTCTGAGTGCGCTCTTGTGCATTCAAGACGATAGAAATTTTGAGTGCGCTCTTGTGTATTTAAAACGATAAAAATTCTGAGTGCGCTCTTGTGCATTCAAGACTATAAAAATTTTGAGTGAGCTCTTGTGCATTCAAGACGATAGAAATTTTGAGTGCGCTCTTGTGCATTCAAGACGATAAAAATTCTGAGGGCGCTCTTGTGCATTCAAGACGATAGAAATTTTGAGTGCGCTCTTGTGTATTTAAAACGATAAAAATTCTGAGTGCGCTCTTGTGCATTCAAGACTATAAAAATTTTGAGTGAGCTCTTGTGCATTCAAGACGATAGAAATTTTGAGTGCGCTCTTGTGCATTCAAGACGATAAAAATTCTGAGTGCGCTCTTGTGCATTCAAGGCGATAGAAATTCTAGAGTGCGTTCTTGCATATTTAAGGCAATAAAAATTTTAGAGTGCGCTATTGTGCATTGAAGACGATAAAAATTTCTGAGTGCTCTTTTGTGCATTTAAGACGATAAAAAATCTAGAGTGCGCTGTTGCACATTTATTGCGATGAAATTCCAGAGTGCACTATTGCATATTTAAGGCAATGAAAATTCTAGAGTGCGCTCTTGTGCATTTAAGTCGATGTAAATTCTAGAGTGTACTCGCTTCCACTTGAAGGCGATACAAATTCTAGAGTGCGCTTTTGTGAATTTAAGACGATAGCAATTCTAGAGTGCGCTCTTGCATACTTGAAGGCGGTAAAAATTCTAGAGTGCGCTCTTGGGAATTTAAGGCAATAAAAATTCTCGAGTGCGCTCTTGTGAATTCAAGACGACAAAAATTCTACAGTGCGCTCTTACATACTTGAAGACAGTAGAAATTCTAGAGTGCACTCTTGTGAATTTAAGGCAATAAAAATTCTAGAGTGCACTCTTGTGAATTTAAGGCATTAAAAATTCTAGAGTGCGCTCTTGTGAATTCAAGACGCTAAAAATTCTATAGAGTGCGCTCTTGCATACTTGAAGATAGTAAAAATTCTAGAGTGCACTCTTGTGAATTTAAGGCAATAAAAATTCTAGAGTGCACTCTTGTGAATTTAAGGCAATAAAAATTCTAGAGTGCGCTCTTGTGAATTCAAGACGATAAAAATTCTAGAGTGCGCTCTTGTGAATTTAAGGCAATAAAAATTCTCGAGTGCGCTCTTGTGAATTGAAGGCAATAAAAATTCTAGAGTGCGTTCTTGTGAATTCAAGACGATAAAAATTCTAGAGTGCGCTCTTGTGAATTCAAGACGATAAAAATTCTAGAGTGCGCTCTTGTGAATTCAAGACGATAAAAATTCTAGAGTGCGCTCTTGTGAATTCAAGACGATAAAAATTCTAGAGTGCGCTCTTGTGAATTCAAGACGATAAAAATTCTAGAGTGCGCTCTTATGAATTCAAGACGATAAAAATTCTAGAGTGCGCTCTTGTGAATTCAAAACGATAAAAATTCTAGAGTGAGCTCTTGTGAATTCAAGACTATAAAAATTCTAGAGTGCGCTCTCTGAATACAAGACGATAAAAATTCTAGAGTGCACTCTTGTGAATTCAAGACGATAAAAATTCGAGGGCGCTCTTGGGAATTAATGACAATAAAAATTCTAGAGTACGTTCTTGTGAATTCAAGACGATAAAAATTCTAGAGTGCGCTCTTGTGAATTCAAGACTAAAAATATACTAGAGTGCGCTCTTGTGAATTCAAGACGATAAAAATTCTAGATTGCGCTCTTGTGAATTCAAGACGATAAAAATTCTAGAGTGCGCTCTTGTGAATTCGAGACGATAAAAATTCTAAGAGTGCACTGTTGTGAATTCAAGACGATAAAAATTCTAGAGTGCACTCTTGTGAATTCGAGACGATAAACATTCTAAGAGTGCACTGTTGTGAATTCAAGACGATAAAAATTCTAGAGTGCGCTCTCGTGAATTCAAGACGATACAAATTCTAGAGTGCACTCTTGTCAATTTAAGGCAATAAAAATTCTAGAGTGCGCTCTTGTGAATTTAAGGCAATAAAAATTCTAGAGTGCGCTCTTGTGAATTAGGCAATAAAAATTCTAGAGTGCGCTTTTGTGAATTCAAGATGATACAAATTCTAGAGTGCTCTCTTGTGAATTCGAGACGATAAAAATTCTAGAGTGCGCCCTTGTGCACTTAAAGGCGATAAAAATTAACGATAGTATTCTTGCGTCGTTACTTGACCAGTTGAGTTACTAAAAGGAACTTTATGCTTTTAGTTCTTTGAAAATTCTTATGTTGCTAATATTTCCAGATAACTTATAATAATTGTGGCAGTATATTATTCCTTGTTTATTTCACTGTCTTGGTCAGAGTTCTCTTACTTGAGGGTACACTCGGCCATGTTGTTCTGTCTTGTTTCTCTTCCTCTTGTTTTGTTTAAATTTTATAGTTTATATAGATGTTTGTTTCAGTGTTGTTACTCTTCTTAAAATTCTATTTTTTCCATGTTTCCTTTCCACACTGGGCTGTTTTCACTGTTGGAGCCCCTGGGCTTATAGCATGCTGCTTTTCCAACTAGGGTTGTAACTTAGCAAGTGATAATAATAATAATAATAATAATAATAATAATAATAATAATAATAATAATAATAATAATACTATCCATCGATGCCTTTTTATGATATTCGTAGGGCTTTATTTCGATTTGCACAAAGCCTCTCAGGAATTATAGCTTTGACTTCATTTTCATTCTCTTTTAATTTCAGTGACAACTGTGATTTTTTGGGGGAATCAAGACCGGATTGTATATCTTTGAAATAGTCAAATCTCTTAAAAATGTTTCAAAATAGCACCTGACGCTGGAAGCTTCCCATATACAGTAATTAAGTTGCATTCCTATAAAGCAGTAGTCTTCAAGTAGTAGCAGTTAGGCACACTGCTATCTGTTTCTTCATTTCCTTTCCTCACTGGGCTATTTTTTCCAATCGGAGTCTTAGGGCTTTTATCATACTGTATATCCAACTAGGGTTACAGCTTAGCTAATAATAATAATAATAATAATAATAATAATAATAATAATAATAATAATCGTAACAATAACAATGGTTGCCATGTTTCTTTGATGATCTCAAGAACTAATTATCAAGTCTAAAATAATCCTTTTTCATTTATTCCTGTTATGTTCTATACATATATATATATATATATATATATATATCTTCCCGGTCACGCTAAGGCAAGGCACAACTACTCTGTCGGTCTCTGTGTCCCACAGAAAGGAAGGAGAGGGAGTAACCATACCCTGGAAGAGGGTTTGTAGCTAGGAAATGGGGAGGGTCGAGAATGGTTGAATCTGTGTGTGTAAATAACTATCTAATTATTTAACCGGCATTTTTTACTGTCCGCGTATACTAGACTCAAAAGAATACTGAAACATTCCAAGCAGTTTTTTCTTTCCACTTCACTCCAGTAGACAAGTGCGTCATGTTCAGATGTAAAACTCTTTTCCAAGAAGGTCAAAAAGTCATTTAAATTCATTGCTCAATCCCACAGATGGTTCTCACGGTTAAATACCCAGCCGTGATTATTATTCCCAAGCGTATGAACACATGTAAATGAAAAAATACAACAGCGCTGTCATGATGTTAAATTTACGTCTGCGTGACTTACAT
>NC_090737.1:22863731-22871231 GCF_036898095.1 Palaemon carinicauda
ATACTGTATATGTATACATATATTCCCTGTATACACGACATATGTTACACTTACTGTATGTAAGCATATATGTGCAAGCGAGTGTGAGTATTTGTGTAAGAATGTTTGTAAGCGTACCTCTTCAAAATTCTACTCACGATTCTATAAAACATCGCTTCAACAGTAATCACAACGATACAAGATTATCAAAATCAAGTTCCAGCCATAACTTACACGGAACCTGCGTTTAATCTTTGCTTTCTCAGTATAAATAATGAGCATCGTAAAGAATATTCAAGCATCGTGTAAAAAAGTCAATATGGAGCTCTTTCCTTCTCTTTGCACATAGTTCGTTATTTTAGTGATTTATTAGAACATTCTTTGCAACGGTACTACGAGATGCATTTTCTACGTTTAGTCTCGCCTTTGTTTCATAAGTGTATCGCACGTGTTTCATACACGCTTATACACTAATGCTAATCCTTTTATTTCATCTCTCCCTGTACTCTTACACTGATAATAGAACCTGTTTAAGCTTGCCATCCGCATGTTTCACTTTTGTTTGAATGTTTGTGCCTTTGTTTCCCCCAATTGCCTTGTATATGAGCTCGTTATCTTGTTGAATTAAACTTACATTCACCTTGTCCTTCTGGTAGTGCCTAACAGCTACCTCGCAACATGAGAAGCGAAAAAGTTATGTTTAAATGAGAAATGTTAATCTTTTAAAATGAGACCTTCTTTCGTTTATTACAGTATTCCGCTATTATCAAGAGTTCCAGTGCTTATCTTTTAGAACTTGATAGCAGAAAAAAGGCTATTTTAAAAAGGTAAAACTGGATATTATTTGATCACAGAGAAAAATTAATGAACACTTTCATCCCAAAATTAAGAAATGCAAATGAAGAGATGATGTACGACGTGAATCCAGTCTTGGCTCGATGGAATGAGTACTTTTGTAGGTTTGTCTAATGTGAAAGCTAGAAGAGGCAGAGATGAGTGATGCTTAACTTGAAAGGGTTAGTGCGAGAGACTGAGGATGCTTTTGGAAGTGACTTTTGAGGACTTAAATATGATTAAGAGATTAAAGAAAGGAGAGACACTATAAAAAAAAATAGTTGATGGCATTACAACAAAGATGAAACTATGTGGTATTGAATGCATGATTGAATGACTACCCATGGTTTCGTTAATGATGATTTGATGACACACAAGTCCCAACGGAATGGGGTAACAGGAATAATTTTTTCCGTTGTGTAAGAATATAGATCATAAAGGCAAACCATTATAAAAGATATATAGGCTAAAGTTACTTAGTATACATGGCAAGACCCATAGGGTGAACAAGTAAAGAAACTAGAACATAGTTCGAGTTTAAACATGGATCAAATGCTGATCACGGTACAGTTACTTAGAGGTCTTGAAAGAAAAGAATAAAGTTTTAATTGCTAAACACTGTCAAAAAAAAACGTAATTTTAATCGGAGATTACCAGTAAAAAATATACTGTTCTCAGCCGTATTTCAGTAAAATACAGGCGACCGTAATTTTATCATACTTTGTTTCTTATATTTTACAGGTTGGTGACCGTAATATCACTCTTTTACGTCAACATAACCGTTTTTAAAACGGTAAAAAATCCTGGAATAAATGTTGCCAGGCATTAACGGTTTCTAATGAGATTTTTCAACAGTGTACAAATGCCTCTTTTATTACAGAATTAATAGAAGAGGGCATTGAGCAAGGTTATTTTCGGTTTGCTATGCCTCCGGGGGATATTCAACATTGTTGTGTGTCTTAAAGAGGCCAGTTAGAATCCGCAAATATATGGTTCGATTTCAAACTTGCTGAAGGCGAGAATAGGGCATGACCAAGCAACCTCACCCATAAGGATTTCGTGAGAATTAGAAGAATGTCCTTTTGGTACAATCGCCATCAATAGAGAGAGAAAGTGAAAGGAATAAAAGGAGAAATTTCTGCCTACATCTCTTATGCAGAATGGGCTTTCTTATTAAAAAAAGTCGATTACTCATATTTTTAACTATTTGAAAATAACAATATAATTGTGATTTGTATGTCGAATAAACACATTCAATTCCAAGAAATTTTATTGGATTTTTTAAATTTAGTCCTTTAATAAGAGAAGCTAACCTTAAGAGTTACTTTTCTTTAATATCCTCTCTCTCTCTCTCTCTCTCTCTCTCTCTCTCTCTCTCTCTCTCTCTCTCTGCAAATAAGAGATGATGTACGACGTGAATCCAGTCCTGGCTCGATGGAATGAGTACTTTGTAGGTTTGTCAAATGTGAAAGCTAGAAGAGGCAGAGATGAGTTATGCTAAACTTGAAAGGGTTAGTGTGAGACTGATGATGCTTTTGGAAGTGACTTTTAAGGACTTAAATAAGATTAAGAGATTAAAGAAAGGAGAGACACTAGTTGATGGCATTACAACAAAGATGAAACTATGTGGTATTGAATGCATGATTGAATGACTACCCATGGTTTGTAATGATGAGTTGATGACACACAAGTCCCAAAGGAATGGGTAACAGGAATAATTGTTCCGTTGTGTAAGGATATAGATCATAAAGGCAACCATTATAAAAGATATATAGGCTAAAGTTACTTAGTATACATGGTAAAATCATAGGTGAACAAGTAAAGAAACTAGAACATAGTTCGAGTTTAAACATGGATCAAGTGCTTATCACGGTACAGTTATTAGAGAGGTTTGAAAGAAAAGAAAAAAGTTTTAATTGCTATACACTGTTAAAAAACGTAATTTTAATCGGAAATTACCAGTAAAAAATATACTGTTCTCAGCCGTATTTCAGTAAAATACAGGCGACCGTAATTTTACCATACTGTGTCCTTATATTTTACAGGTTGGTAACCGTAATATCACGCCTGTACGTCAATATATCCGTTTTTTTAAACGGTAAAAATCCTGGAATAAATGTTGCCAGGCATTTACGGTTTCTAATGAGATTTTTCAACAGTGTACAAATGCCTCTTTATTACAGAATTAATAGAAGGGCATTGAGCAAGGTATTTTCGGTTTGCTATGCCTCCGGGGATATTCAACATTGTTGTGTGTCTTAAAGAGGCCAGTTAGAATCCGCAAATATATGGTTCGATTTCAAACTTGCTGAAGGCGAGAATAGGGCATGACCAAGCAACCTCACCCATAAGGATTTCGTGAGAATTAGAAGAATGTCCTTTTGGTACAATCCCATCAATAGAGAGAGAAAGTGAAAGGAATAAAAGGAGAAATTTCTGCCTACATCTCTTATGCAGAATGGGCTTTCTTATTAAAAAAGTCGATTACTCATATTTTTAACTATTTGAAAATAACAATATAATTGTGATTTGTATGTCGAATAAACATATTCAATTCCAAGAAATTTTATTGGAATTTTTAAATTTAGTCCTTAAATAAGAGAAGCTAACCTTAAGAGAGCTACTTTTCTTTAATATCCTCTCTCTCTCTCTCTCTCTCTCTCTCTCTCTCTCTCTCTCTCTCTCAAAATTATCGTGCTCATAACTAATCTCTACATTCTTTATATACTGTGATTATTTTTCGAATACCCTTTTATAGGATTCAAATTTTAATAACACTTGTAAATGGATCAATAAAAAAAAAAAAAAACCTTCTACAAATCAAAATGAATAATTTAGCCTTACCTACAGAGATTATTTTTCGAATACCCTTTTATAGGATTCAAATTTTAATAACACTGGTAAATATATCAATAAAAAAAAAAAAAACTTCTACAAATCAAAATGAATAATTTAGCCTTACCTACAGACAGCTTTCCTTCTGTGAATCACGGACCTGAAGACTATCTTGCTTCTAGTCCTTTGTGTTCTATGTGCAAGATGTTCCAATCTTGCTTTACCACTTTGGACAAGCTGTAATAGGCCCATCTCTTTGCTCTTTGCCTGTTTAGGGGGAAAATCCAGTTATTAAATATTGAAAATGTTTTAGTTAATATTACTACAGTTCAAAGATTTTGGGGAAAAACCCGTCATTAATTACTGAAAATGTTTTTGATAAAACTACTAAAATATTTATGGAAAATCCAGTCATTAATTATTGAAAATGTTTTAGCTAAAACTACTAAAAGATTTATGGGAAAATAAAGTCATTAATTATTGAAAATGTTTTAGCTAATATTACTTCATTAATTATTGAAAATGTTTTAGCTAAAACTACTATAAAGATTTAGGGGGAAATCCAGTTTTCAATTACTGAAAATGTTTTAGCTAAAACTACTACAGTTCAAAGATTTAGGGGAAAAAAAAAAAGTCTATTAATTTTTGAAAATATATTAGCTAAAACTACTAAAAGATTTAAGGGGAAATCCAGTCAATGATTATTGAAAATGTTTAAGCTAAAACTAATACAAAGATTTAGGGGGAAATCCAGTCATTAATTATTGAAAATGTTTTAGTTAATATTACTAGTTCAAAGATTTTGGGGGAAAACCAGTCATTGATTATTGAAAATGTTTTAGCTAAAACTACTAAAAGATTTATGGGGAAATCCAGTCATTAATTATTGAAAATATTTTAGCTAATATCACTACAGTTCAAAGATTTGGGGAAAAAAAACAGTCATTAATCATTGAAAATGTTTTAGCTAAAACTACTAAAAGATTTATGGGAACTCCAGTCATTAATTATCGAAAATGATTTAGCTAAAACTACTAAAAGATTTATGGGAACTCCAGTCATTAATTATCGAAAATGATTTAGCTAAAACTACTACAAAGATTTATGGGGAAAATCTAGTTAATCACTGAAAATATTTTAGCTAAAACTACTGCAGTTCAAAGATTTAGAGGGAAAAAACGAATCATTAATTATTGAAAACGTTTTAACTCAAACTACTACAAAGATTTAGGGGGAAATCCAGTTATCAATTACTGAAAATGTTTTAGCTAAAACTACTAAAGTTCAAAGATTTAAAGGAAAAAACCAGTCATTAATTATTAAAAATGTTTTAGCTAAAACTAATACAAAGATTAAGGGGGAAAATCCAGTCATTGATTATTGAAAATGTTTTAGCTAAAACTACTAAAAGATTTATGGGGAAATCCAGTCATTAATTATTGAAAATGTTTTAGCTAAAACTAATACAAAGATTAAGGGGGAAAATCCAGTCATTGATTATTGAAAATGTTTTAGCTAAAACTACGACAAAGATCTAGGAGGAAAATACAGTCATTAATTATTGAAAATGTTATAGCTGAAACTTATTACAACGATTTAGCGGGAAAACCAGTCATTGATTATTGAAAATGTTTTTGAACTATTACACATATCTGTTATCAGTTATATCCTCATTATTATAATGTATATGAAGCAAGCGTTGGCCTAGATGTTTCCTATATAAATACATATCTATGACTATTCTGTTGGTTAGGCGGTTTCGGTGTACTGTTGGACACAGGAATTCTTGGCACACCAGGCTCTGAGGCAGTGCACCCTCTCATACCCCTACGACGCGGCGAGTAACCAAACAAACTGTAGGGAGTGATGGCACCAGTGGCCAGCTACACACTGGAACTCTCCATTCACTAAAGGGGTGACATGGTGCACTTCCTCAGAGAAAGGCGTACCAGGAATTCCTGCGTATAACTGTACATGCTAGGCTCTTACAACCCCGGCAATGGTGGCCTTTATAATAAAAGATAATTCGTTTAAAGGTTTAAAGGCTACTCAAGAATGGCAGAGGAAAGGGACAGTTACATTGCTTTATCAAGCAGGACAATGCCCTAGAGACTGACTATATTTCATATGATCAGCACTCAAGCTCTATCCCCACCCAAGCTAATACCAAGATGGACCAGTCAATGCCTGCTGATGGCTCAGCAGATAGACCTATAAGCTCCCCAAATCTCACATCCTTAGCTCACAAGAATGGTGAGTTTGCCGGGACCAAAGGAACTAACGAGCTTGAGTGGGACTCTAACCTCAGTCTGGCAATCACCAAGTAAGGACGCTACCACCAGGCCACCACAACCCTGATTATTTATCATAAGTCATCACAATACATTTACATCAATTGAATGCAATCAATGACCTAATGCCGAGGTCAAAGGCTTTTTCACAATCTTAGGTTTTAATTGAAAAATATACTATGTGACCATTAAAACGATTCTTGTCCTTGTATACATTTAATTTTGCCTCAAAGAAGGAATTTAGGATAATTTAGTAAATGTTTGGCCTTCATGAAACTTACATTGCTACATTAAAACATTCAGATAGTTACAAGATAAACAAAAATAAAGACTATCATATGAGAATTACGAATTCATGGATTCAGTCTTGCTTTTTTCTCTTATATGTATGTGTGTATGTGTGTATATATATACATATATATATATATATACATAAATATACAATGTGTATACATATATACACATGTATACATACATAAATCTACATAAATATATATAAATATACATAAATACACACATTATATTATATATATATATATATATATATATATATATATATATATATATATATATATATATATATGTATATATATATATATATATATATATATATATGATCAAGTAAAGATAAGCACCCCCGCAGGAACAAGGAGTGCTAATATCTACTTGCTCAAATTATGGAGTGCTTTTCTTTACCTGCTTAAATTCGCGTAAATTAACATTTCTATTAGTTGCTTTAACGAGCTGGTTTTTTTTTTCCTATTTTGGATAATTATTCATGTTGTTCTGACAGCTTGTTTTTTCTTTTGAATAGTTTAACACTTACACGATTAACGAGTTTCTTAAACGAGTTGTTTTTTCTTCTTATTTGAGGATATAACTTGATAGGTTGTTTCCTCTTATGGATTTTAAAACCATTGTTTATTGTCTTAGGAGGTAACATTTTACTTTTTAGTATCATATACCAAAGAAAGTCTTAAGGAAACCACTCCTAACATGGACCGTTCTTTCTATGAACAAACTGGTTGAGGACCAGACTCCAGGGATTAACTAGAGGAAGCGGCAGAATCTTTTGAGAGCTGAACAGAATTACAAAACGTTCTTCAATTCACGACAAATATGTCTGAAAGTGCCGAGGTAAGGAATGCAGTCAATATAAGCACTACGAATCAATTCGCAGAGATTCATTTTTTTTTTTAATCGCTCAAGGCTTCCTTTATAAAAGTGGATAGAAAGACTCTTCTACTTGTGTCAGGGACTTTGTATTTTGCAGACAGAACAGTTATTGAATGTTTCAAAAGTTACAGTTATGGACATGTTTAGCTTTTTTCGTGAAATTTGCATGAAACATTTTGAAAGCAACCCTATCAATCTTGGTGGACCAAGCACAATGGTACATGTTGATGAATCTTGTTTTAGCCATAAATCAAAGCACCATAGGGGACGTTCTTCCTCAGAATGCACTAGGGGTATTTGGAATAATTGATCCTACTTTATCACCAGCCCTGTCTTAGATGGAAATAGTCTACTCGCGAAATGCCGAAACACTGTTGCCTATAAT
>NC_090737.1:22876231-22898731 GCF_036898095.1 Palaemon carinicauda
AATAATAATAATAATAATAATAATAATCGAAGACCGGAACTAATTAGCGGAGTAAGAGTTAACCGAAATTACTCCTCTCGTATACACATCCGGTTTAAAGGTCTTTCATGAATGCCAGAGTCAAGGGATGTTGCTACAGGCTGCCAGGCAATCTGAAACAACAACACCAAGGGACGGTGACAATGCCCTAGAGACTGACCAACACATGATCAGCGCCCTAACCTACTCTCCACCCAAGCTAGGACCAGGGAGAGCCAGGCAATGGCCGCCGATGACTCTGCAGGTACACCTATAGGCTCTCCCTAACCCCACTTCCCTTAGTCACAAGGATGGTGTGGTTGCAGAAACTATAAGAAATTATCGAGCTTGAGCGCGACCTGAACTCCCATCCAGTTGATCGCCAGGCAGAGAAGTTTCAAAAAGAAGACCACAACCAAAGTGGGATTACCTATTAAATTACGTAATGTACCCAAGGTTCTCAGCAGTTATGTGAATTGCTTTGTATCTTACTGTTATTCATGCACACTTGACCTTTTCCCAACTTAGTTGTTCAACTTCTCTAACAGGGCTTGTATCTTTACCTCCACGATAGAAAAAGAATAATCTTTAGATGAGACTCGTAAGTCTAAAAATGCAACTTGTTAACTCCCACACATTTGCAAGTAATAGTCTCTCTCTCTCTCTCTCTCTCTCTCTCTCTCTCTCTCTCTCTCTCTCTCTCTCTCTCTCTCCATATGAGCTTCGTCATCTTCCATTAACTGATAGCCTGGAATAATGTAGTGCATCGCTCAATAGAAAATTGATTAACAGCACGTCCTGTGAAGACAGATCGCTATCAATTAGTTTGCAGTTTACTTCACCCATAATCTAATCTGTAAACTGAACACCTAATTTGCTTATGGGTGTTCACTGGAAACCATAGATTCATGCCATTAACTCTACAGTTATGCTGAAATGTACAATCATTAAACGAAAATCTCTCTCTCTCTCTCTCTCTCTGCATCCACTCAAGGTGGGTCTCCCAAACAGCTTTTTTGATGACGTTGCAAAATAGTAATTACTTTTCTAAAGAGGATAAGTAACATCTAAAGTTTATTAATACTTACTACTTATATCCTACTTTTTACTTCCTACTTATATCTTACTTTTTTCTTCTAGCTTTCTATCAATAGGTTCAATACGTGGCATGTATTTCCTCTCTCTCTCTCTCTCTCTCTCTCTCTCTCTCTCTCTCTCTCTCTCTAGGCAAAGTAGAAATGAGGACATTATGACTTGTATTTCCTGAGTCTGCTCGCATTCCCTGAGAAAAGGCGAGAGCTTATATGGGCCGAACATGCAAGGTGATTAATCTCGATCTAAATTAATCACTGGCCGAGTTGATGATAATTTCCAGCCACAGAAATAAATCTATAACTGCGTTCATTAATCACTGGTTTCTCTAAGAAGGTTCCCTGTCAAGAGTTGTGGAGATAATCTAGTGACAATCTTGAGTTATCATTCAGGTATATGAAATATAAACCAATTCTCTCTCTCTCTCTCTCTCTCTCTCTCTCTCTCTCTCTCTCTCTCTCTCTCTCTCTCTCTCTCTCATACAGACACGCGTTTGAAGTTTGCTAAAATTGGTTTTTCCCAAAACAAGTTCTTTTATAAATAACTTTATATTCATAAAACAGAATAAAAAGTCAAGTTTTAGTTAGCGAATTATGGGCATTTAAGTGATTTATATTTTATAATAATATAATTTGTTTTCTTTCCCTCGTCTCTTATCAATACACGACTAGCATTTACGCTCTCTCTCTCTCTCTCTCTCTCTCTCTCTCTCTCTCTCTCTCTCTCTCTCTCTCTCTCTGAGTTTGTCGTTTTTCTCCCTCTCCGTTTCCACAAAAGTGGTCAGCAAAACAGGAAATTGCCTTTCTGGTTGGACATGAGTTACATAAATGCTGAACTTTACCGCTCAATTTTTTCCAGCATCCTCAAAAGTATTCTAAACTCCATTAACGGTTAAGGTCACATGCATATACAGTTGGACACAGGCATTCCTGGTACACCTCTCTCTAAGAAAGTGCACCCAACCACACCTTTACTGAGCAGTGAGTTCCTTCATTTAGCCCCACCCACCAACTCTGTTATCTCTGGCTACAGCATCTGTTAGAGAGAGAGAGAGAGAGAGAGAGAGAGAGAGAGAGAGAGAGAGAGAGAGAGAGAGAGAGAGAGAGAGAGAGAGAGCAAATGCATGCCACGCTTTGATAGAAAGTTAGAAGAAAAATGTAGGCTATAAGTAGGAAGTATTAATAAACTTAACATGTGACAGGGTGCACTTCCTCGGAGTGAGGTGTGCTAGGAATTTTTGTGTCCAGCTGTACATGAAACTAAAACATTAAATAAGTAAAATACTTGAAGATCAAGCCATCCCATAGTTCATTAAAGATTTTATCTCTAACGGGTGGGACCAAGACATATTTAATTTTAGGGTTGTGGTGGACGATGCGCTAACGCCCCTGACTGGTGAACATCAGACTGGGATTCAAGTCCCGCTCAAACTCGTTAATTCCTTTGGTCACTGCAACCTCACCTTGTGAGCTAAGGATAGGGGGTTGGGGGGGGGGCTATAGGTCTATCTGTTGAGTAATCAGCAACCATTGGCTGGCCCTCTTTGGTCCTAGCTTGGGTGGAGAGGGGGCTTGGGCGCTGATCATTTGTACATATGGTCAGTCTCTAGGGCATTGTCCTGCTCGATAGAGCAATGTCACTATCCCTTGCCTCTGCCATTCATGAGAGGCCTTTAAACCTTTAAACTATCTCCCGAGAGAATATCTATCTCTCAAAACGCAGAGACGATCTGGCTACAAAAGAGGCTCAACTGAAGTCCATAATACCTTCAGTCAACGCAATAATTAGCGGGAGGGGGGGGGGCAGAAGGGGGAATTAAAAAGAACCCCAGGAAACGTCACTGCTTAGTCACTATCAACAAGCAGACCTCAGTGTGGGTTCAACATTAGCTTCAGCAAAGGATTTCTCAATTACCCTTATCATACAGCGACACCCTCACAATCCCCAAGCGATGAGAGTGACTTGCAAACCTCGTGTGTTGCAAAAATTGTCGTTGCATTATTAAGAAGAGTAAGATACAAAAGCACCCATGAACAGGTTTCAAGTGACTTCAAGAATTACTTGCCAGCAAGTAACAGATTTGTTTGTGTTTTGTAAAAGATCAAATTATCAACACTTGTTTGCTATTGAGAAAACATTTTGACATTCTAATCTAATTTGATATTACTAATTATCTTTAAATTCTCTAACTAAATAATTCATATAATTTACATGGAGATAATAATCAAATAAATGAAAAATTAAACATTATTTAAAGAGACTTGGCTAATTATCCAATTATGTATCTAGATAATTCATTAAAATTAGAATTAGAGTTTCTGTGTAAACCCATCAAATTGACATTAAACCTGCCAAGCGCATGGCATTCTCGAAAGTCTAAACCTATTGAGATCAAAGCCATTATCATTATTATCAGCCAAGCTACAACCCTTCTTAGATCAAGACATCAAGTCATTCATAACGGGATAAAGATATTCAGTATGTCTTACTTGGATGAAGAGCTTAAGTATTTCGTAATAGGATTAAGATATAAATCAAGTCTAAATTCCTAGCGATCATACTTTTTGACGGCTCAAAATTTATGAATGAAATTTGTACAATGTAATGTGCCTTTATTATGGTCTTCGTTTTATATTTGAATATTTCAATGTTTTTTCTCATTTCATCTTTATTATCGAGTTATAATAATGTAATATTTACAAACGAAATTCACAAAATATAAACCAAATTACTTTTATTAGAAAAGGAAGTGAAGAATGTTTTGCCAACGAAGTAACAAACATGTCAGAGGTAAATTTGACGCTTGGATGACCAGTTAAAAAAAAATCTTTCACTATCAGCAATCATCACTTGAGCACTCTGTTCTATCTTATTTCTCTTCCTTTATTATGTGTTTATAGTTTATATATGAAAGATCTAATTTAATGCTGTTACTGTTCTTAAAATATTCTATTTTGTTTATTACTTCTCTTGTAGTTTATTTATTTACATGTTTCCCTTCCTCACTGGGTTATTTTTTTCCTGTTGGAACCCTTGGGCTTATAGCTTTTTATTATTATTATTATTATAACTTGCTAAGCTACAAACCTAGTTCGAAAAGCAGGATGCTATAAGCCCGGGGGCTCCAACAGGGAAAATAGCCCAGTGAGGAAAGGAAAAATGGAAAATAAAATATTCTAAGAAGAGTAACAACATTAAGATAAATATCTCCTATATAAACTATAGGGTTATAGCTTAGCTTGGTATAATAATAATAATGATAATAATAATAATAATAATAATAATAATAATAATAATAATAATAATAATAATAATAATAATAATAATAATACCGCCATTGAAACGTCTTTTACTTAAACAGAGAATTGCTCGTAACCAACAGAGTATAGGGAGCTATAAAAATTGATAACTGCCCTCATGATTAACGACTTTGCCATGGAAATAAATTACGCTCCTGAAATTTGCCGCAAGCTTTAGAAAGCTGGAACAAGCGGTAATTGATTGTTACGACCACTAAACTGGAACAAATGGTACTGGGGTGATAAGCTATAAATTTTGTATTACACAGAACATGATGTTGTAATAGTTAATACTGCTTAATTATTTCATTCCTATTGGCGTCTGCGAATTAATGAATCTTTATTAAAATGCAAGATAATTAGCAGCAATAATAATAATAATAATAATAATAATAATGATAAAAATAATAATAATAATAATAATAATAAGAACAATGATAATAATAATAAAATTAATAATTATAATAATAAATAATAATAATAATAATAATAACAAAAACAATAATAATAATAATAATAATAATAATAATAATAATAATAATAACAATAATAATAACTACAATAATAATAATAATAATAAAAATAATAATAAAAATAATAACTACAATAATAATAATAATAATAATAATAATAATAATAATAATAACTACAATAATAATAATAATAATAATAATAATAATAATTAAATTCTTAAAACAATGGTAATAAATAAAATGATTAAAATAATTAATCATTAATGTATATAACTTAATAATCAAGTCAAGTAAAATATAAATAGGTAAACACGACATTAAACTACAAAGGAAAGATGGCATGACCCTTTGAGCAAGTATAAACATATCTAAAAATTGGTAAAGGGGAAATAGTTAACGTGACATTAACAGAAAAAGCGTAGTAATAAAATGCAATATCTCGATCATGATATCTTGCATGCTGTAGCACATTGTAAAATGCAATGAAGGAATTGTCGTTTCCACGTGCGTAAGTCTGAGATTTTTATATCCGCCAACGAAGTTGGATGGAGGTTATACTTTACCCCCTCCCCTGTTTGTGTTTGTTTGTGTGTGTTTGTTTTTGTTTGTGAATAGATTCCTGGCCACAATTTTAATTGTAGAGTAATGAAACTTGCGGGTATTAACTGTTATGTAAAAAGCTGGAATTTATCAAAATTTTGAAAGGTCAAGGTCACAATCAAGCAAAATGTCCAATTCTCGTAATTAGCCATAAGTTTGAACATCGTTGTCATATAGACTTCAAATTCGGTTCATATTTGAGTGTATGAAAATCCACGCCAATTTATACATGTTAAGGTCAAAGGTCAAGCTCAACCTCGAGCAAAAGGTCAAGAAATAAGCTGCCGCGGCGGAGGTCTGCGCTTTATTAAGTGCCCCTCTAGTTTTATTGAGTAATGCCATTCTTGTGCAATAGTCATATAGGGAATGAATCGCTTGTTGATAAATGAAGCACTCCAAGAAGATATTCTGTAAGTTGGGGACTACTTCACGGATACATCTTCAAGGGAACAGATATTAATCTTGGACGTGCTTTACAAGGAATGGCCGTATCTCCAGCTGATGTATTCTTATGAGTGTCGTAATGTATAGTAACACTAAGTGAAGATTTCTTTTTACCGTATGATGAGAATGGTTGAGCCAAATTTTACTGAAATTGGCAATTGATCATAGATCCGATATTTTACTGATATTTGCAACTGATCGTAGGTGTAAAAATTCACTGAAATTGGCAATTGATCATAGATCCGATATTTTACTGATATTTGCAACTGATCGTAGGTGTAAAAATTCACTGAAATTGGCAATTGATCATAGATCCGATATTTTACTGATATTTGCAACTGATCGTAGGTGTAAAAATTTACTGAAATTGGCAATTGATCATAGATCCGATATTTTACTGATATTTGCAACTGATCGTAGGTGTAAAAATTCACTGAAATTGGCAATTGATCATAGATCCGATATTTTACTGATATTTGCAACTGATCGTAGGTGTAAAAATTCACTGAAATTGGCAATTGATCATAGATCCGATATTTTACTGATATTTGCAACTGATCGTAGGTGTAAAAATTTACTGAAATTGGCAATTGATCATAGATCCGATATTTTACTGATATTTGCAACTGATCGTAGGTGTAAAAATTCACTGAAATTGGCAATTGATCATAGATCCGATATTTTACTGATATTTGCAACTGATCGTAGGTGTAAAAATTTACTGAAATTGGCAATTGATCATATATCCGATATTTTACTGATATTTGCAACTGATCGTAGGTGTAAAAAATTACTGAAATTTGCAACTGATCTTAGGGGCGAAATTCTACTGAAATTTGCAGCTTATTGTAAGTGTAAAAATTTACTGAAATTTGCAACTGATCGTAGGGGCGAAATTCTACTAAAATTTGCAGCTTATTGTAGGTGTAAAAATTTACTGAAATTTGCAACTAATCGTAGGGATGAAATTCTACGGAAATTTTAAGCTGTTTGTAGGTGTAAAAATTTACTGAAATTTGCAACTGATCGTAGGTGCGAATTTCTACTGACATTAGCAACTGATCGTAGGTGTGAAAAGTTACTGAAATTTGCGACTGATCGTAGAAGCAAAAATTTAATGAAATTTTAAACTGATCGTAGTCGCAAAAAAATTATTGAAATTTGCAATTGATCGTAAGTATAGTGCAGAAAAAATTGAGTCTTTGATATATTACTGAAGCGAATGAGTAAGTCTATACCAAACTTGATTTAGAGTTTTCTATATATCTTCAAATGAACTGCAAAATTTTGAACAAATTATTAACTTCAGAAATTCATAAGATTTAAGATCAGTTCACGATATTAAATTTCAAAATGACAATCCCTATCTAATTCAGTTTCAATTCCTTTTCTCCAAAAGAAAAAAATAATGGAAAAGAATTTATTACTTAAAGCTTTAGTTCTTTCAAATCGGAAGTTTACGATCCAGAAAAATAACTCTCTCTCTCTCTCTCTCTCTCTCTCTCTCTCTCTCTCTCTCTCTCTCTCTCTCTCTCTCTCTCTCTCTCTCAACAAAGAATTTATGACCGGTCATTTTCCAAAATAAAACCAGTCTAATCTGAGACGTGCAATCATGAGGTATGACCGGTCGAAGAAATTTACGGACATGGGCCCACCCATTCGGCAAAACTCAAATAAGATCAAATGGCATTAAAGTCTTGACAGCGAGAAAGATCTTAAAGCGTTCCTATCGCTATACTTAGAGTAGCTACTCTTGAGAAAAAAAAATAATAAGAATAATTGGAAATTCTATGTAAAAAAAAAAAAATCTACTATTCTCAGCCGTATTTCAGTAAAATATAAAGAGACCGTAATTTCTACCCTACTTTGTTATTATCTTTTACGGGTTGGTGATCGTAATATCACTCCCTTATGTCAATATATCCGGTTTTAAAACGGTAAATGCCTGGCAACATTTATTCCAAGATTTGTACCGTTTTTTAAAGCAAAATTTTCAAGTGTAGCTTAGCACAAGCACAGACTTTTATGGCACTTAGCCACGTCATTTCTTAGAACATGTATTTTGAATTTATGACGTCAAATAAAGCCAGTCATTGTCTGCCCAGATCGATAAATTTATGATATGAAACTGCACCAGTCATTCTTAGACCATATCCGCGAATTTATGACGAAGAGATATGTGTCTTACTTGTCGTTTCGCGGAAGTACAAAAATCAAACATTTGCCGGTAAATGGGGAGTTGGAAATGTCCAGTGCGTCAAGGAATTGATGTAAAAAGGAATTTACTTCGTTCGGGCAAATTGATATCAAGATAGTCAAGACAACTGTCTAACTTTATTATTATTATCATCATTATTATTATTATTATTATTATTATTATTATTATTATTATTATTATCAAAATGATTAATATTATTAAAATTATTATTAGTATTATGATCATTATCATTATTATTATTATTACTATTATAATTATTATAATTACTATTATTATTATTACTATTATTACAATTATTATAATTACTATTACCATTATTATTATGGGGAGTGGGAAATGTCCAGTGCGTCAAAGAAGTGATGTAAAAAGGAATTTACTTCATTCGGCCAAATTGATATCAAGATGGTCAAGAAACCCGTCTAACTTTTTTTTCTTTTTATCCTGATTCAGGGAAGATTTACTTATAAGAAATAACTTCTCGATGGATTAGTGATCCTGTGGTAGAGCGAGTTCAATATTAAATTGTATTTGTGGCTCACTTGAATAAATGAAGATTACGAGTGTTAGTGATAAAATTATCATACATATATAGTACATACACCGCCCCTCCAACACACACACACACACACACACACACACACACACATATATATATATATATATATATATATATATATATATATATATATATATATATATATATATATATATACATACCCACACACACACACACACACACACACATATATATATATATATATATATATATATATATATATATATATATATATATATATATATATATATATATTCCTGTCGAATTAAGGTTTTGTACTTAGATCGAAATCAACTCATCTCCACCATTATAGGCTCTTGGCGAGTTTGTAACACTTAAATACGTACAGTCATTCAACTCTACGGGAATTTAACTAAATATTTGAATATATCTACAGATAGATCAAGTTTTAACTGGGAACCATACGTTAAAGTGATAAAACGCCTTAAAAAAATTATACAATCTGGATTGTTAAGGAATTGTCCCTAAATTAACCTCTGTATAAAATCCTACATAAAATTCCACTTTAGTGACACCTAATTGACAAAACAATTATGAAATGAAGGAGATAAATGAACCAGAACTCTAAATTAATCTAAAATTAATCTATATTATCCTCAATTAATCTAAAAATCCTACATAAAATTCCACTTTACTGACACCTAATTGACAAAAAAAATTATGAAATGAAGGAGATAAATGAACCAGAACTCTAGCAATTAATCTAAAGTTTAAGAAAGCTTATAAGTCATCGACCACAAACATTTTCTCTATTTGGTAAATGTTTTATCATAAATTTCTTCGATTTAATAGCCAAGTCATTTGGCTTTTGAATGTTTGGTCTTAGATATTTGGTTTTAGTGAAAAATAGTTTTTGGTTTTGGAAAGCATGCTAGAGTTCAATAAACTTCTGTAATTCGAATATCAAATGTTTGGACTTTCTTTGTTAAACATTTTAAATATTCCTTTAAACGAGAAAATAAATTTTTCTAATGGATCAAAACATCCTTAAATTCTAGAAATTTCTCAGATAATATTTCAAGCTATTTTTTTTTTTTTGGTATGGAGCCAAACACCAATAGCATAAGTGATATTTCATATATGAACTATAAAAAGACTAGGATCCTCTCTCTCTCTCTCTCTCTCTCTCTCTCTCTCTCTCTCTCTCTCTCTCTCTCTCTCTCTCTCTCTCTCTCTCTCAGGATCCTAGTCTTTTTATAGTTTATATATGAAATATCAGTTTTGAAGTTGTTACTGTTTTGAAAATATTTTACTTTTATTGTTCATTGTTTCTCATATCGTTTATTTATTTCCTTATTTCCTCTCCTCACTGGGCTATTTTTCCCTGTTGGAGCCCTTGGGCTTATAGCATCTTGCTCTTCCAACTTAGCTTAGCTAATAATGATGATCATATCAATGATAATAATAATGATAATATTAATAATAATAATAGTAATAACAATGATAATGTTAATAATAAGATAATAATAATAATAATAATAATAGTAACAACAACAACAACAACAACAACAACAACAACAATAATAATAATAATAATAATAATAATAATTCGAACACATCGATAAAAAATTATGATGTATCTCACATCAATACGAATGAATCTAGCGGGGTAAAATTAATTTGTTTACTAAATTTTCCTAATTTACTCTGGATTACTGTCACACATTATCTCATTACTATAAATTGCTACATCGATTTCTTTTGTCTGCGGTAAAAGCTGACTCACCTAATGACGTGTTTCATTCAATTTCTATTTTTCTATCATCCAACCAATTATTCAATTCGTTAACCTCTTTATTTTGTTAATATTCACAACATACTTTAATTACTCTTGAAAAAGATAAGTAATTTCTCGGGTTTTGTTAGTAGTTGTAATTCAGTTTAGCATTTTTATTTCACTGTCAATTAATGTTATCACCTTTTATGAACAAATCTATCATGTTTTACCACTCCATTTGTTCTCTAACATCATCAATCAGCTATCACGTCCGCCAACGAAGTTGGAAGGAGGTTATGTTTTCACCCCTGTTTGTGTGTTTGTTTATGAACAGCTTCCTGACCACAATTTTAATCGTCAAGCAATGAAACTTGTAAGGATTAGCTGTTGTATAAAAAGATGGAAAAGATTAACTTTTGGGAGGTCAAGGTCAAAGGTTATGGTCCCAGTCAAGCAAAATGTCCAATTCATGTAGTCAACAATAAGTTGGACATCGTTGTCAAAGAGACTTCAAACTTGGTTCATATTTAGGTGTATGCAAATCCATGCCAATCAATACATATTAAGGTCAAAGGTCAAGGTCAAGTAAAAGGTCGAGAAATAAGCTGCTGCGGCAGAGATCTGCACTCTACGAAGTGCCCCTCTAGTTAAACATATTTCACCAATTCTCTACCATATATTACCAATACGGATAAGACTAAAATACGATCAGAACATAATGCAAAGGTAAAACTGTTAAATATTTTTACAAGAACCAAATAAAGAATTCTTTTACAGTTTCAAGTAGCAAAGAATTACGATTAAATATTTATATCTATTATTATTATTATTATTATTATTATTATTTGTATTATTATTATTATGATTATTATTATTATTATTATTATTATTATTATTATTATTATTATCATCATCTAAGCTACAACCCCGATTGGAAAAGCGGGATGCTATAACCCCAAGGGCTCCAAACAGGGAAAATAGCCCAATGAGGAAAGGAAATAACCAAATAAATATACAGTATAATGTTATAAATTTTCAGTGAAAGAAAACTGTAACAATCCTGGAATAAATGTAGTCAGACATTTGTAAAATTACAGTTGCCTGTATTTTACTAGAATACGGCTGGGAATAATATATTTTCACGGAAAATTTCCCATCAAAATTTTATAATGAATATAAAATATCTTAAGATCTGCAAAGCGTTGAATTAGATCTACCTTATATAAGCTATGAAGAGAGATTTATCAGCCTGTTCAACAAAAACATTCGCTGTCAGTTTGAACTTCTGAAGTTATACAGACGCCATTACCTTAGTGATAGAAAATGTTTCTAGAATATTAAAATGGCCTTTTAATTCCTCAATGCAATATATTACAGCATACAAAGTGGTAATTAGCAAATATTATAACAGTATCAGCACACAGGAGGAAGTTGAATAACAATGAATAAAATACGAGAGAATGTTTTTATTTTCGCCATCGTTCCGTTATTATTATTATTATTATTATTATTATTATTATTATTATTATTATTATTATTATCATTATTATTATCATTTGCTAAGCTACAACCCTATTTGCAAAAGCAGGATGCTATAAGACCAAGGGCTCCAACAGGAAAAATAGCCCAATGAGGAAAAAAAATTAGGAAATAAATAACATGAGAAGTTTAAGAACATTAAAATAAATCTTTCATGTATAAACAATAAAGACTTGAAAAAAAGACAGTGGAAGACCATGATACAGAGGCTATGGCACTATCCAAGACTAGAGAAGAATGGTTTGATTTTGGAGTGTCCTTTTCCAAGAAGAGCTGCTTACCATAGCTAAAAGAGTCCCTTCTACCCTTACCAAGAGGAAAGTAGCCAGTGAACTCGCTCCATTCTCAGAGCGAGTTCATTTAGAATGGAAGAGCAGGATAAAATTCTACCCCTTTGATCACGTCGATAAATCGCTGGCCTTCACAATAATTCAAGTTCCGGCGTTATCTGTGTTTGCTTGTCAAATTGCAGCTACACTTGCATTCGTTTCCGTACCTACTTTCTATTTAATTAACTAATGGCAAGTTTACTCTCTCTCTTCTTTCGATATTAATCCAACAGTATAGCAGGGTCGGCCAATTGAGTCAACTTTTTTTATGTCTATTTCTATTCTCTGCATCTTCTTCCTCCAGTCTCACCACATCAATCCGTCTCTCCATTCCAGTTTATATGTCTAGAATGCAATCAGTTCTAACTTCGGCAATCGAATTAACATCCTTTGGACCTTGGTCGAATTCACTTTGCCAGAGGGATGAGGGGACCCTTTGCCAGGGTGCATGGCGGAGGGGCCATTGCCGGGGTGGATTGGGAACCCTTTGAAAGGGTGAATAGAGGGGACCCCTTGACGGGGTGGATAGAGGTGACCCTTTGCCGAGGTGGATAGAGGGGACCCTTTGCCGGGGAGGATAGAGGGTACCCTTTGCTGGGGTGGATAGGAAGCCCTTTGCCGTGGTGGATAGAGGGGACCCATTGCCTAAGTGGATAGAGGGGACCCTTTGCCGGGGTGGATAAAGGGGACCCTTTGCCGGGGTGGATATAGTGGACCCCTTGCCGGGGTGGATGGAGAGGACCATTTGCTGGGATGGATAAAGGGGACCCTTTGCTGGGGTGCATGGGGGGGACCCTTTGCAGGGGCGGATGGGAGGCGCTTTGCCAGGGTGGAGAGGGGATCCTTTGCTGGGGTGGATGGGGGACCCTTTGCCAGGGTGGATATAGGGGACCCTTTACCGGGATGGATAGAGGGGACCCTTTGCTGGGGTGGATAGAGGGGACCCTCTTTGCCGGGGTGGATAGAAGGGACCCTAAACTGGGGCACATGGGAGTCCCTTTAACAGGGTGGATAGATAGGACCCTTTGCCGGGGTGGATGAGAGACCCTATGCCAGGGTGGATAGAGGGGATCCTTTGCCGGGGCGGATGGGGGACCCTTTGGCGCAGTGGATAGAGGGGACCCTTTGCCGGGGCGGATGGGGGACCGTTTGCCGGGGTAGATAGAGGGGACCCTTTGCCGAGTGGGATACAGGGTACCCTTTGCCGGGGTGGATAGAGGGGACCCATTGCTGGGGCGGATGGGGGACCCTTTGCCGGGATGGATAGAGGTGACCCTTTGCCGAGGTGGATAGAGGGGACCCTTTGCCGGGAGGATAGAGGGTACCCTTTGCCGGGGTGGATGGGAAGCCCTTTGCCTTGGTGGATAGAAGGGACCCTTTGCCTGGGTGGATAGAGGGGACCCTTTGCTGGGGTGGACAGAGGGGACCCTTTGCCGGTGTGCATGGGGGGGGGACCCTTTGCCGGGGTGGATGGGGAGGACCCTTTGCCGTGGTGGATATAGGGAACACTTTGCCGGGGTGGATATAAGGGACCCTTTGCCAGGGTGGATATAGGGGACCCTTTACTGGGGTGGATAAAGAGGACCCTTTGCCAGGGTGGATAGAGAGGACCCTTTGCCTGGGCGGAAGGGGGACCCTTTACCGGGGCGGATGGGGGACCCTTTGCCGGGGTGGATAGAGGGGACCCCTTGCTGGGGCGGATGGGGGACCCTTTGCCGGGATGGATAGAGGTGACCCTTTGCCGAGGTGGATAGAGGGGACCCTTTGCCGGGAGGATAGAGGGTACCCTTTGCCGGGGTGGATGGGAAGCCCTTTGCCGTGGTGGATAGAGGGGACCCTTTGCCTAGGTGGATAGAGGGGACCCTTTGCTGGGGTGGACAGAGGGGACCCTTTGCCGGGGTGGATGGGAAGCCCTTTGCCGTGGTGGATAGAGGGGACCCTTTACCTGGGTGGATAGAGGGGACCCTTTGCTGGGGTGGACAGAGGGGACCCTTTGCCGGTGTGCATGGGGGAGACCCTTTGCCGGGGTGGATGGGGAAGACCCTTTGCCGTGGTGGATATATGGAACACTTTGCCGGGGTGGATATAGGGGACCCTTTGCCAGGGTGGATATAGGGGACCCTTTCCTGGGGTGGATAAAGAGGACCCTTTGCCAGGGTGGATAGAGAGGACCCTTTGCCTGGGCGGATGGGGGACCCTTTACCGGGGCGGATGGGGGACCCTTTGCCGGGGTGGATAGAGGGGACCCTTTGCTGGGCCGGATGGGAGACCCTTTGCCGTGGTGGATAGAGGGGATCCTTTGCCGGGGCGGATAGAGGGGACTCTTTACCGGGGTGAATAGAGAGGACCCTTTGCCGAGTCGGATGGGGGACCCTTTGCCGGAGTGGATAGAGGGACCCTTTGCCAGGAAGGATGGGGGACCCTTTGCTAGGGTGGATAGAGGGGACCCTTTGCCAGGAAGGATGGGGTACCCTTTTCCGGGGTGGATAGAGGGGACCCTTTGCTGGGGTGGACAGAGGGGACCCTTTGCCAGTGTGCATGGTGGGGACCCTTTGCCGGGGTGGATGGGGGACCCTTTGCCGTGGTGGATATAGGGGACCCTTTGCTGGAGTGGATATAGGGGACCCTTTGCTGGAGTGGATATAGGGGATCCTTTGCCGTGGTGGATATAGGGGACCCTTTAACATGTGGATAGAGAGGACCCTTTGCAGGGATGGATACTGGGGATGCTTTGCCGGGCCGGATGGGGGACCCTTTGCCGGGGTGGATGGGAGACCCTTTGCTGGGGTGGATATAGGGGACCCTTTACCGGGGTGAATAGAGGGGACCCTTTGCCGGGGTGGATAGAGGGGACCCTTTGCCGGGGCGGATGGGAGACCCTTTGCCAGGGTGGATAGAGGGGAACCTTAGCCGGGGCGGATGGGTGACCCTTTGGTGCAGTGGATAGAGGGGACCCTTAGCCAGGGCGGATGGTGGACCGTTTGCCGGGGTGGATAGAGGGGACCCTTTGGCGGGGTGGATAGAGGGGACTCTTTACCGGGGTGAATAGAGAGGACCCTTTGCCGAGGCGGAAGGGGGACCCTTTGCCGGAGTGGATAGAGGGGACCCTTTGCCAGGAAGGATGGGGGACCCTTTGCTAGGGTGGATAGAGGGGACCCTTTGCCAGGAAGGATGGGATACCCTTTTCAGGGGTGGATAGAGGAGACCCTTTGCTGGGGTGGACAGAGGGGACCCTTTGCCAGTGTGCATGGTGGGGACCCTTTGCCGGGGTGGATGGGGGACCCTTTGCCGTGGTGGATATAGGGGACCCTTTGCTGGAGTGGATATAGGGGACCCTTTGCTGGAGTGGATATAGGGGATCCTTTGCCGTGGTGGATATAGGGGACCCTTTAACATGTGGATAGAGAGGACCCTTTGCAGGGATGGATACTGGGGATGCTTTGCCGGGCCGGATGGGGGACCCTTTGCCGGGGTGGATGGGAGACCCTTTGCTGGGGTGGATATAGGGGACCCTTTACCGGGGTGGATAGAGGGGACCCTTTGCCGGGGTGGATAGAGGGGACCCTTTGCCGGGGCGGATGGGAGACCCTTTGCCAGGGTGGATAGAGGGGAAACTTAGCCGGGGCGGATGGGTGACCCTTTGGTGCGGTGGATAGAGGGGACCCTTAGCCAGGGCGGATGGTGGACCGTTTGCCGGGGTGGATAGAGGGGACCCTTTGGCGGGGTGGATGGGGGACCGTTTGCTGGGGTGGATAGAGGGGACCCATTTCTGGGGCGGATGGGAGACCCTTTGCCGGGATGGATAGAGAGGACCCTTTGCCAAGGTGGATGGAGGACCCTTTGCCGGAGTGGATAGAGGGGACCCTTTGCCGAGCATATTGGGGACCCTTTGCCGAGCGGATAGGGGACCCTTTGCCGGGGTGGATAGAGGGGACCCTTTGCCAGGAAAGATGGGGGACCCTTTTCCAGTGTGGATAGAGGGGACCCTTTGCCAGGCGGATGGAGGACCCTTTGCCAGGGGTGGATGGGAGACCCTTTGCCGGTGGATAGAGGGGACCCTTTACCGGGGTGGATAGAGGGGACCCTTTGCCGTGTGGATAGAGGGTACCTTTTGCCAGGGTGGATAGAGGGGACTCTTTACCGGGGTGGATAAAGGGTACCCTTTGCCGTGGTGGATAGAGAGGACCCTTTGCCATGTGGATAGAGGGGACCCTTTGCCGTGTGGATAGAGGGGACCTTTTGCCAGGGTGGATAGAGGGGACTCTTTACTGGGGTGGATAGAGGGTACCCTTTGCCGTGGTGGATAGAGGGGACCCTTTACCGGGGTGGATAGAGGGGACCCTTTGCCGTGTGGATAGAGGAGACCTTTTGCCAGGGTGGATAGAGGGGACTCTTTACCGGGCCGGATAGAGGGGACCTTTTACCGGGGTGGATAGAGGACCCTTTGCCGTGTGGATAGAGGGGACCCTTTGTCAGGGTGGATGGGGGACCCTTTGCCGTGGTGGATATAGGGGACCCTTTGCTGGAGTGGATATAGGGGACCCTTTGCTGGAGTGGATATAGGGGATCCTTTGCCGTGGTGGATATAGGGGACCCTTTAACATGTGGATAGAGAGGACCCTTTGCAGGGATGGATACTGGGGATGCTTTGCCGGGCCGGATGGGGGACCCTTTGCAGGGGTGGATGGGAGACCCTTTGCTGGGGTGGATATAGGGGACCCTTTACCGGGGTGGATAGAGGGGACCCTTTGCCGGGGTGGATAGAGGGGACCCTTTGCCGGGGCGGATGGGAGACCCTTTGCCAGGGTGGATAGAGGGGAACCTTAGCCGGGGCGGATGGGTGACCCTTTGGTGCGGTGGATAGAGGGGACCCTTAGCCAGGGCGGATGGTGGACCGTTTGCCGGGGTGGATAGAGGGGACCCTTTGGCGGGGTGGATGGGGGACCGTTTGCTGGGGTGGATAGAGGGGACCCATTTCTGGGGCGGATGGGAGACCCTTTGCCGGGATGGATAGAGAGGACCCTTTGCACAGGTGGATGGAGGACCCTTTGCCGGAGTGGATAGAGGGGACCCTTTGCCGAGCATATAGGGGACCCTTTGCCGAGCGGATAGGGGACCCTTTGCCGGGGTGGATAGAGGGGACCCTTTGCCAGGAAGGATGGGGGACCCTTTTCCAGTGTGGATAGAGGGGACCCTTTGCCAGGCGGATGGAGGACCCTTTGCCAGGGGTGGATGGGAGACCCTTTGCCGGTGGATAGAGGGGACCCTTTACCGGGGTGGATAGAGGGGACCCTTTGCCGTGTGGATAGAGGGTACCTTTTGCCTGGGTGGATAGAGGGGACTCTTTACCGGGGTGGATAAAGGGTACCCTTTGCCGTGGTGGATAGAGAGGACCCTTTGCCGTGTGGATAGAGGGGACCCTTTGCCGTGTGGATAGAGGGGACCTTTTGCCAGGGTGGATAGAGGGGACTCTTTACTGGGGTGGATAGAGGGTACCCTTTGCCGTGGTGGATAGAGGGGACCCTTTACCGGGGTGGATAGAGGGGACCCTTTGCCGTGTGGATAGAGGGGACCTTTTGCCAGGGTGGATAGAGGGGACTCTTTACCGGGCCGGATAGAGGGGACCTTTTACCGGGGTGGATAGAGGACCCTTTGCCGTGTGGATAGAGGGGACCCTTTGTCAGGGTGGATAGAGGGGACCCTTTACCGGGGTGGATAGAGGGGACCCTTTGTCAGGGTGGATAGAGGGGACCCTTTACCGGGGTGGATCGAGGGGACCCTTTGCCGTGGTGGATAGAGGGGACCCTTTGCCAGGGTGGATAGAGGGGACCCTTTACCGGGGTGGATCGAGGGGAACCTTTGCCGTGGTGGATAGAGGGGACCCTTTGCCAGGGTGGATAGAGGGGACCCTTTACCGGGGTGGATCGAGGGGACCCTTTGCCGTGGTGGATAGAGGGGACCCTTTGCCAGGGTGGATGTGGGGACGGTTTAAATGGCACTTCAACTAGTGACGGGGTCTGGTAATGGAACTCCTTGGGGATCAGGGTCCAAAATTAGTAGTGGTGCCAAATGACAAGGATAATTGCGGTAGCTATGCTATTTAACACCATTACTATTATCATCATTATTATCGTTACTAGCTAAGCAATAACTTTAGTTGGAAAATCAGGATGATGTAAGCCCAAAGGCTTCAACAGGGAAAAACAGCCCAGTGAGGAATGGAAACAAGGAAATAATACACTACAAGAGATGTAATGAACAATCAAAATAAAATACTTTAAGAATGGCAGCAACATTACATTAGATCTTTCATATATAATCTATAAAATCTTAAAAAGAAAACAAGAGCAAGAGAAATAAGATAGAATAGTGTGCACGAGTGTACACTTAAGCAAGAGAAATCTTCCTAGTACTAGCTACTAACTCATAGCATTACACATTCACACCTAAGTTTCAGTGGTTATCTTATCTATATGCATTTATCTGATTTAGATATGACAAAAAATTATGATGAACAGAAAAAAATATAAATAATTTGGTTGTTATATTTATGTAAATACCTACAATTACGCCTGAAGTTTGTGTTATTTTACGTAATCATTCTTTTTATTAAGTGTTTTATTCTTCCTGTATAGTTTTTTATTCCATGTAGGTTTGTATCATTTCATTGCGTGTTCTAGTTTCTTAATAAGTGACTCCCGTAGAGGTTATTTTGCATGTCAAATAAGTAGATTTTCGATCTTCAAGATGATTTAGACTTATTCATCTTTGTTGTTTTTCATAATCGCATATTCGATTTTCTTTTCTTAACGTTAAGCAGTTACCTTTAACAGAAGTGTCTCCACAGGTAATACAACAAACCAGTGACTGCCTCATTCACGATTTATTAAATGAATGGCAAGGAACCTTTAGCGCAGGAAACAACCGCAATACTAAATTCCTAAATAAACAAGCAAGTATATATATATATATATATATATATATATATATATATATATATATATATATATATATATATATATATATATACATATACATATCCTATATAATAAAGATCAAGTATCTGGCTATATAAACAAATATATAAGTATATGTTTCTTTCCGGTCATGCTCAGACATATAACTATTCAGGTAGGGTGGAGAGAAAGTAGTCATACCTGGTGAGAAAGGGGATGCGTGTGCGTTTGTGTACATATCTAACTAAACATTTAGCCGTCATTTTTGACGGGTCACGTACAATAAATAAATAAATAAATATATATATATATATATATATATATATATATATATACAGTATATGTTACGAAGCAGTAAATCAGGGTCTATAAATCCCATCAAATAAATATATTATAAACTTATCTAACGTCATTTTGAATTCAATTACCTAAATTGGGTATCTTATATAACATTCCTATTGAAATATAGAAATATCTGATATCTTTCAAATTCCAGTAATGTAAAATTTATCGCCGGAGAGTTTCTATGAGCCATTAAGTTCTCTATGCTCCTCTATAATGAATACCCTTTCAAAGAGAAATGTACCAAGCGTGTGTCACACGATCGTACATACTAACGACATTTCTTTTTTTGTATATAATATGCTTTGTATCTTCGCTCTCCCCTCGCACTGATAGGGACCTGAATAAACATGTCTGTTTTTTCTCACCGTTAACTGTTAACAGCACCGGTTGTCGGTTGAAAATAAAAATGTCTATCATGTTTTTATGTCCTTTTTGCTTGGGGTTATGTATTGTATATATAAACGCATGTTCTGTAATAAACTTGCTTTCATCCTGCCTTCTTTAGTCACAGCCTCTCTCGGCCCGTTACAGAAATCATGTTAATTCATTATACAAGGTAACAACTTTTTATTTTCCAATTTCTTTGTTCTAAGGAAAACTATCTCTTTACTTTTATATTTTCAAATTTCTAAGTTCCATGAAAAATCTCTCTCTCTCTCTCTCTCTCTCTCTCTCTCTCTCTCTCTCTCTCTCTCTCTCTCTCAGTCTTTATTATTATATGAACGCAAAACCCCCGCTAAACCATAAATAAATAAAGATCCACGAGCAAGCATATCAACAAAAGCCTTGGAAGTCCTCGTTGACATCTTTCTCGCTCCCTGTTGCTAAAAAAACCATCGTCTTACAAGACGCCAATGACATCCTGACTGACATGTCAGATAAAGAAGAAGACTCTCTTTCGCATAACTGATGTCCCCAACGAGAACTTCGCTTCTGACATCCTCAAAACTCGGCACGATTTTGGAGAGACAGCTTGGCAGGAGCCGCATGTATGAGTAATCGTTCCTTTGTATAAAGCAAAAGACGCTAAAAACAAAGGCGTCTTTGTTTGCTTGCATTTTCAAGAAAGGTGGGGTGAGTGAAAGCCATGCTGGTTATTTCATAGGTAAGTCTTAGTTATGTATATGGTTTCAGGGAATTATTTCAAATTCTTTATTTTCCCTATTTTTAATGTGGAAGGGTCTTAGAAGTTGACAGGCAGGTGTCTTTATATTCGTCTGGTAAGTAAAATATTACTTTTTAGTACAAATAATAATAATAATAATAATAACAATAATAATAATAATAATAATTAATACTGGTACTGTTGTGGCCTATAGGTAACGTCTCTTCCTGTTGATCGCCAAACTCGTCAGTTCTTTTAGTGTTTGCAACCTCACCATCCTTGTGAGCTAAGGATGGGAGGTTTGGAAGAGCCTTGGTCTACCTCTTGAGTCATCAGCAGCCATTGCCTGGTCCTCCCTGGTCCTAGTTTGCGTGGAGAAGGTACTGGGGGCGCTGATCATCTCTCTCTCTCTCTCTCTCTCTCTCTCTCTCTCTCTCTCTCTCTCTCTCTCTCTCTCTCTTATATATATATATATATATATATATATATATATATATATATATATATATATATATATATATATATATATATATAATGTGTGTGGTCAGTCTGTAGGCCCAGTCTAGGGTATGGTTCTGCTTGCTAGGGCAATGACACCGTCCCTTGCCTTTGATATTTATGAGCGGCCTTTAAACCTTTAAACTCTCTAAGTACACATACACACAGCAGGCTTTATTTTATTCTCATTATCATTCAAGCTCTCCAACGTTACCTATATTAATTTTATCTTTCTCTGGAGTCTCTCATCATGAAAAAATTCAACACCTTCGAAGAGAGAACTTCAAAACTTCAGACACAAGGGCACAAACGAAGTCATTATAACATTTCCTGCACAGGGTCAATTAGAAAATCAATCAAACATAGCTATAATCCAATCATTCGGTACTGGATGGATTGATTTTCTTTTTTTGAAATATGGCAGGGTCGATCCTTAGACTTTTCCTCGTATTTTCTACTCGGGTATATCCACTAGACAGTTTGTTAGTCTATGATTATCTATATTCCTTTAACATTCTAAAATAAACGCTAGTTATTTCTAACGTAAATCTAGTTCCGATATCAAGGCATTTTCAGTGATAATAAAGTGGCAGTATCGATTACCAAAAAAGAATAAAATGAAGTATATTATGTAGGATCAAATAGATTAAATGACACAGCATATCAAATTACCACTTCCTGACTGAAATGGACGCCATCAATAAGACAGCTATTAATAAAACAAGAAACATACGTATCATGGCGCATGAAAATTGTATATATACGAACTACCTACATGTATCCTACAAATTATTATATATTCATAATTCCTTAAAAATAACAAATATATCCCATTTTAGCCCTGTCATGATCTAACTCATTCAATGTCTTTTATGTGGATATGCTGTACATGACGACTATAGATTTCTCGTTGGCCTCTGAATTAAAAAAAAAAAAAAACTTCTATGAGTAAACTGCTTTATGACCTTCATTGTGATGTAAAAACTTAATTCTGCAATTACAGTGATGGAGTATGATTGGGTGCCCATTTCTGCAGTATCTCAGAGGTCAGTTTTAAATATATTTATATAATGGATGAAACCTCAAATGCACATTCACAAATACTATAATAAACATTTATATATATATATATATATATATATATATATATATATATATATATATATATATATATATATATATATATATTTATATATATATATATATATATATATATATATATATATATATTTATAAATATATTTATAAATATATATATATGTTTGTGTCCATATGTACAAATAAAATATA
>NC_090737.1:22913731-22938731 GCF_036898095.1 Palaemon carinicauda
ACCTGGATCTCAGAGGAATATGGACCCAGCATCTCTTCTTCTTTACTGTTTACCTGGGGAGTTCTGCTCTCCAGTCCTGCTTTAAATCTCCCCGTCACCCTCACCATCAGGGTAATGGATATCAAATCCACTGCATTCATGTGATTAATCTGAAAAGGGGGTTGTTGAAAGTGAAGAATAAATAAAGATCTAAACATTGCAGGAGTGGCAATTATATGTGAATATGAGAATGCTTGGTAACAGTAGGATGCAAGGATTTCTTGGAATAGTTTTTTTTAAATCTTGGAACAATAAAATTCATTCATTTCCCGTAAAAAAAAAAAAATTTCATGTAGGCCTACCTGACCAGCTCTGTAAGGGTCGAACTTGACTCATGGGGCTGGTTAATCTCCTCCTCTTAAGTCATGCACCGTAAGAAATATTTTGAATTTCTAATAACGTCAATTTCCTTCTACATGACGTAACTGACTTCATGTGGGTTTCTTTCTTTATTTTGTTTGTTTTGTCCTTCGTTCTGATTCCCTCACATCCCTCTAGTTAATTGCGCTTTTCGATCGCTCCTGTTTTCCAGGTTCTAAACGACATTTGAGATCCAAGCGATATCAATGATTACTAGTGTACGTGACCCGTCAAAAGGGATAGTAAATACATATATAGATACACACAGATTCAGCCCCTCCCACCCCCTTCCCCTTTTTCAATTACAACACGGCAGTTCGGCCATTTGTGAGAGATTGTGGTTTCCAATTGTACCTCTCAGGGTATCCCCTCTCACCAGTGTATGATAATTCCCTCTCCTCCTACCCGAGGGAAGGGGAGAGACACAGTAGCAATGCTACTGAGCGTGACCGGAAAGAAATAAATATATATATATATATATATATATATATATATATATATATATATATATATATATATATATATATATATATATATAGATAGATAGATAGATAGATAGATAGATAGATAGATTATAGGGAATATTTCTGAACTATTTTCTCAGAACTCAACTGAATTCACCTATATTTTTTTCTGTAATTTATAGCTAATTAGGCATCAACTACATTTTTAAATTCGTTCATTAATTCACTTCCTCTCCCACATAACGGAAAATATATTCTAATACATGTGATGTTCAGGCTGACATCAGTGACTTGTGCCACATTTTTTAATCATCATCTAAGAAAGATTATTCGTTCTGACATCTTACATGACTTCAAAATCATTTGCATGACTTTACTGTACTTTCGAACTGTTAGATTAATTGAATTCATTTAAAATGGACAAAGAATGTTCACACATTTGGATTGAGTTTCAAGACATCATTCTCTCATTAAGCCTTAACTTTACTTACATCATTTAAATACTTTTCCTAATTATCTTTCATTATGTCTAACTTGCGAAAATTCTCCTTCGTATCCTTTGATCTCTTGTCATGTGAATACTGTACAACATCTTTATATACATGAATCACTTCAATTTGAAAATGAATCCTTCAAAAGGGTCCTACGATAGGATAGAAAAAAAGGACTCAAGTCCCTCACCAAACCTCTTGATAATAATAATAATAATAATAATAATAATAATAATAATAATAATAATAATAATAATAATAATAATAATAATAATTTTAAGGTATTCGTTGTTCTTGAAATGGTTTATATTAATCATTCATTACTTCTCATGTAGTTTACCTACTTCCTTATTTCCTTTCCTCGCTGGGCTATTTTTCCCTGTTAGACCCCTTGAGCTTACAGCATTCTGTCTTTCCTACTATGGTTGTAGCTTGGCTAGTAGTAGTAGTAGTAGTAGTAGTAGTAGTAGTAGAATAATAATAATAATAACAACAACCCCCAGATTCTAAGAGGTTTGGTATAGGACTCAAATTCCTTAGTAAATATTGTAGTAATAATAATAATAATAATAATAATAATAATAATAATGATAAGGACCATAATTTTAAGGTTGTTACTGTTCTTATAATAGTTAATATCAATTATTCATAACTTCTCATGTAGTTTACCTACTTCATCATCTCGTTTCCTCACTGGGCTATTTTTCCCTGTTGGAGCCCTTGAGCTTATAGCATCCTGTCTTTCCTGCAAGGGTTGTGGCTTGCCTAGTAGTAGTAGTAGTAGTAGTAGTAGTAGTAACCATAAGATTCCAAGACATACAGTAATTGACCTTTAGCTTATGAGCATCCTCCTACATCCTGCTGCAGATGTTGGTCTTGTGGCTCGGGATCTTCTCCGTAATAGTGACCTCCGCCTACAGGTCCTCCCTGATCGCCCACCTCACCGTGAGGATCTTCCCTCCGCCCATCAACAGCTTCCAGGATTTGGTGGAGTCCGACGGGGTGTCGTGGGGTAGCGAACCCCTCTACGGTACAGAGGTCCTGTTCTTCAATTCCAGTCTGGATCCTGTGATCAGAGAATTTTATTCCAAGTTGGAGGTACGCTAGGTTCCACTCTCTCTCTCTCTCTCTCTCTCTCTCTCTCTCTCTCTCTCTCTCTCTCTCTCTCTCTCTCTCTCTCTCTCTCTCTCTCTATGTATATATATATATATATATATATATATATATATATATATATATATATATATATATATAATACTGTATATATATACATATATTTATATAGATATATAAATATATATAATACTGTATATATATACATATATTTATATAGATATATAAATATATATATATATATATATATATATATATATATATATATATATATATATATATATATGTGTGTGTGTGTGTGTGTGTGTGTTCTATATGGCAAGTTACAATGAATATATCTATCCATAAGAACCAACGTTACAAACAGGCAATCAAAATGCAGGAACAAATTCATCCAACAAGTGTTTCTTACCGTCAATAATTTACTTTGAACTGCAATAATTAACAAATACCTTTAAGACACGTCATAAATTCCCTAACCGTCTACCTAAACTAAATAGATATGAGAATTATCGTACGAATAGATGGCGGTTAAGAATTCATTATAAATTATATTTTGTCTGGTTTATCCCATGAATAATATAAACTTTGATAAATGCTTTTAGGGAGAAGCCATGTCATCCTGATGAAAGTTACCTTTGAGGAATTTCCATCAGGACGACATGGCTATCTCACCCAAATAAAATAGATTTTCCCATCTCAAAATCCGTTATTCGAACAATTAGTTCCAAATAATAGAGATTGATTATTTTTTATCATTCTTCATAATTTGAAAAGCCAATCTTAGTCGCTTGGGCTTACTAGCCTGAATTATCATTTCTATAGACACCTTTCATTTCTAGGGTGATAAATCTATCATTGTCTACCTTCTTTTATAATTTTGAATTGAATTCTAGATGACTTATCAATTGAAATAGTTCAATCTCTACTCCTTACTATAGCTGGAATTATTACATCTATTCTTTCTTCAATACAAGTAAAAAAAAAATACTGTATCATTACGTTTTTATTTTTCTCTGAGCCTGCCTAATCAAAAGTATCAATTTTATCCTCATTTCATTACTAAGATCAATAATGGCACCCATAATTTCTTCATTAAAAGTATAAAACTTTAATTCTATTTCCACTTTCTTTCACCAACTTATAACTTAGGCTGTATCTACTCCGATCCTCCTTACTATATCTGATCGAACCTTCCTCACCAGTTTGACAACCTTGATTACCACATGGACAAGGTCATGAAAGGTCGCCATGCGTTCTTCAACTCCCGGACCTACATGAGACACGTCATCGCATCCCAGTATACAAATAGCTTGGGGTTTACTCCTCTTCATTTCAGTCAGACACAGTATCCCACCAGCGCAGGAAGTGTCTGGGGAACTAGGTGGGTGACAAGCCTATCTATCTGATATTTCCTTGTCTGTCTTAGGGTTTGTTTATCCATTTGTTTACAGTATTTTACTGTCCACTTAAGTATCCACCAGTGCCGGCAGTCTCTAAAGTAGTACCATAGCCTCTGTACCATGGACTTCCACTGCCTTGGGTTTGAAATCTCTTGCGTGAGGCTACTCTCAGGCGCGCTATACTATCTGTTTCCTTTCCTCACTAGGCTATTTTCCCTGCTGGAGCCCTTGGGCTTATAGTATCATGCTTTTCCAACTAGGGTTGTAGATTAACTAATAATAATAATAATAATAATAATAATAATAATAATAATAATAATAATAATAATAATAATAATAATAATAATCCCTCTTGAAATCCTCCTCCTTCCACCACAGGAGAGGCGCTATTTTCACAGAAGCCCTGACAAGGATGCGAACTCGACTGGATGAAATGGGCCTATTCGACTACTGGATGAATGACGTTATCGCTACCAAAGCCAGACAGATCCGGAAAGAAATCAAGGAAAAGGAAGGACAGTTGAAGTTTGATGCTGCAGGCTTCAGTGGAGAGGTTCGTGGGCCAGGTTCCAACACTTGAGAATAGGGACAATAATAACAACTCTTAGAATGACAAATGATGATATCAAAACCACCAACACTAATGATAAAGATATATAATGACGATAATAAGATTATAATAAAGTACTATTATCATTGCTATATCATTAATATTACTATCAGTATGGTAAAAGCTGCAATAATTAATATGAGAACCATAAACTCCCCCAACATGGGAATAAGTGTCACTATGCCCAGATATTAATTTGAACATACTGTAGGCCTATATATATTTTCCTTCTCGGCAGGATACAAGAAGCGAGGAGATATTAAGCCTGAGTCATTTGCAAGGATGCTTCTACATCTTGTTCATCGGCTATATCATTGCCCTGTTCACACTAACATTAGAAAACTGCATTGGATATTTCAACAAAAACTAATGGATACTCTGCCTAATAGTGTCATTTATGTACTATGAAATGCAAACTGATCTTCTGAAATAGTGTATTGAATTCATAAAAGTATGGAGCCGCATACATATACACACTGCAAGCCTCCCCCCACACACTTATATATATATATATATATATATATATATATATATATATATATATATATATATATATATATATATATATATATATATATATATATATATATATATATTTGTGTGTGATGGCATAAGAACATTCATGACATATCAAATTTCTGTATCATAATCATTCATATTACTTTTGTGTTAATGCTAAATTACTTAAATAATATTTTGAGTTTGTTATTCGTTTCTGTGTTCTTAACCTTATTTTTCACAAATCATGAACTGTCAATTACAATAAAAGTAAAGTTATGCGAACTTTGCAAACAGTGCTATATTTCAGGATTAAAAATACAAAAATAATTTCTACAATATTATACTTTATGAATTTTTTTTTCAAGTACAATCAGCAGAATAAATAGCTGTTTAATCTTACCTTAAAAGGTTTTATTGCAATACAGTAGACATTTCTGCTCAAAATGCTTTTGCAATTCATTTCATGAATACTTTTTTTTTCATTTGTGCACTTGGAAAGAGAAATGTTGCCACATTTTGCTTCGCATAAGATACTTAACTGCAAATATATGAGAAGTTTTGATGATTCACTGTGTTTTTATGACTGGTTAGTTGTTAATTCTATACAAAAAGATATCAATCTAATAACCTTACACAAATTATTATCATTATTACTTGCTAAGCTACAACCCTAGTTGGAAAAGCAGGATGCTATAAGCCCAGGGCTCCAACTGGGAAAAAAGCCCAGTGAGGAAAGGAAACAAGGGAAAATAAAATATTTTAAGAACAGTAACATTAAAATAAATATTTCCTGCATAAATTATACAAACTTTAACTAAATGAGAGGAAGAGAAATAGGATAGAATAGTGTGCCCGAGTATACCCTCAATCACAAGGACTCTAATCCATTATCCAAGACAGTGGAAGACCATGGTACAGAGGCTATGGCCCTACCCAAGACTTAGAGAACAATGGTTTGATTTTGGAGTCTTCTTCACCTGTCAGTGTTAAATTTTCCTGAAGTATTCAAGTATTCCAAAAACAATGATAAGTGTGAAACATGTAAAACATGTATAAGGGTAAGGGAGATGTGCATGAGTGTTGTAATTCAAGAGGTATTAGTTTGTTGAATGAAGTTGGAAAAGTGTATGGTAGAGTACTGATTAATAGGATTAAGGATAAAACAGAGAATGCAATCTTAGAAGTACAGGGTGGTTTTAGAAGAGGCAGGGGTTGTATGAATCAGATTTTTACCGTTTTGCGAGAAATATTTAGCAAAAGGTAAGGTGTATGTTGCGTTTATGGATCTGGAGAAAGCGTATGATAGAATTGATTGGGAAGCAATGTGGAATGTGATGAGGTTATATGGAGTTGGTGGAAGGTTGTTGCAAGCAGTGAAAAGTTTCTACAAAGGTAGTAAAGCATGTGTTAGAATAGGAAATGAAGTGAGTGATTGGTTTCCGGTGAGAGTGGGGCTGAGACAGGAATGTGTGATGTCACCGTGGTTGTTCAAATTGTATGTTGATGGAGTGGTGAAAGAGGTGAATGCTCGAGTGCTTGGACGAGGATTAAAACTGGTAGACGAGAATGACCATGAATGGGAGGTAAATCAGTTTTTGTTTGCGGATGATACTGTACTGGTTGCAGACACAGAAGAGAAGCTTGACCGACTAGTGACAGAATTTGGAAGGGTGTGTGAGAGAAGGAAGTTGAGAGTTAATGTGGGTAAGAGTAAGGTTATGAGATGTACGAGAAGGGAAGGTGGTGCAAGGTTGAATGTCATGTTGAATGGAGAGTTACTTGAGGAGGTGGATCAGTTTAAGTACTTGGGGTCTGTTGTTGCAGCAAATGGTGGAGTGGAAGCAGATGTACGTCAGCGAGTGAATGAAGGTTGCAAAGTGTTGGGGGCAGTTAAGGGAGTAGTAAAAAATAGAGGGTTGGGCATGAATGTAAAGAGAGTTCTATATGAGAAAGTGATTGTACCAACTGTGATGTATGGATCGGAGTTGTGGGGAATGAAAGTGATGGAGAGACAGAAATTGAATGTGTTTGAGATGAAGTGTCTAAGGAGTATGGCTGATGTATCTCGAGTAGATAGGGTTAGGAACGAAGTGGTGAGGGTGAGAACGGGTGTAAGAAATGAGTTGGCAGCTAGAGTGGATATGAATGTGTTGAGGTGGTTTGGCCATGTTGAGAGAATGGAAAATGGCTGTCTGCTAAATAAGGTGATGAATGCAAGAGCTGATGGGAGAAGTACAAGAGGAAGGCCAAGGTTTGGGTGGATGGATGGTGTGAAGAAAGCTCTGGGTGATAGGAGGATAGATGTGAGAGAGGCAAGAGAGCGTGCTAGAAATAGGAATGAATGGCGTGCGATTGTGACGCAGTTCCGGTAGGCCCTGCTGCTTCCTCCGGTGCCTTAGATGACCGCGGAGGTAGCAGCAGTAGGGGATTCAGCATTATGAAGCTTCATCTGTGGTGGATAACGGGGGAGGGTGGGCTGTGGCACCCTAGCAGTACCAGCTGAACTCGGTTGAGTCCCTTGTCAGGCTGGGAGGAACGTAAAGAGTAGAGGTCCCCTTTTTGTTTTGTTTCATTTGTTGATGTCGGCTACCCCCCAAAATTGGGGGAAGTGCCTTGGTATATGTAAGTATGTATAAGTTTTTTTTACGAACAATTTAAATTTATTGAAGACAATTGTCAACTAATGTAGAGAAAGAAGAGGAGTTACTAAATTGTTGATGAGAAATAAATTGCCTTACCTTGTGTAAGACACAGGCTCTTGCGTTGGCAGCCCGTAATGCTAGATTTAGCAGTTTGCTTTAAAACTTATATTGAATTAGTAGAAGTGTAATACTGGGGTAATATTATGTACCGGGTAATGATAATTCACGAGAAATAAAATAGAAAATATTTAAAACCTTCTCTGCTAACAAAATCAAAATGAATTCCAGGTACTGAAATAAATTCAATAATAAAAGCCTTTCATGGGTACGAAAAATAAAAATTTCTAGATATTATCACCTATAATTACTCATATTATAAACATTTTAACTTAAAGACATCTCAAGATAATACTCGTCAGCCTAAAAGAAATACTAACAGATAGCTCTACAATGACTCGACTCATCTTAAATGGTCTTAAATTATATTGACATTAAACTGCAACTCTTGTTTTGCAAACTTACGAAAAAATTATTCTTAATGTGATAACAAAGAGAAAAACTTCTTGAAGTAACTGATAAGCATGAGCAGATTAATGATTGCCTTAGAGAATGTAATCATGGTATACAAGGCAGTTAATCGAAGGGCAGTCATAGCCAATGTACAAAACATATGCAACTTCCCTGCATTTACATGACTGTTAATCATATCATGTGGCAAAATTCATAGATTATAGGTTGCCCAAGGCAGCCACCTGTTGGGATAGTACCACTAGAGAATTATTGGGTCCTTTAACAGGCCAGATAGTACACTAGATACCTCTTTGATTACTTTTTCTTTGCATACATATATCGAATATTTTGGCCTATTCTTTACACATACTGCCCTTCCCTCATACTTCTGACATCATTAATATAACCAAAAAAAATTTCTCTCAGTGGGTTAACTACTTTACTGTAATTGTTCAGGTGCTATTTTCTACTTAGTAAGGAGAGAAGAGGCTCTTTAGCTATGGTAAGCTGTTTCTAGGACACTTCAAAATGGAACCATTGTTCCCTGGCCTTGGATAGTGCCATAGCCTCTGTAGCATGAATTTCCAGTGTCTTGGGTTAGAGTTCTCTTGCTTGAGAGTACACTCATATGCACTGTTCTATCCATTTCCTTATTGCCTTTTTTCACTGGGATATTTTCCTAGTTGGAGCCCTTAGGCTTATATCATCCTTCTTTTCCAACCACGGTTGTAGCTTAATTAGTAATGATAATAAATGATGATAATGTGATTGTCAAAAGAAACGCCATCTTTGAAAGGACAAATTTTCATGATTTAATTCTTCCTTGATAAAGTTCATATTTTACTCACAAAATTCAAGAGCGACTTACCCTTCTATCAACCGTTGGATGTCCTTTCTTAAAAAATTTGAATTGATCCCATGAAATGGAATAAGTAGGAATATTATTATTACTAGAAGGCTGCTATAAACCTAAGGGCTCCAACAGGAATAATAACCCAGTGAGGAAAGTAAATAAGGAAACAGATAGAACAATATGCCTGAGTGTAACCTTATACATGAAAACTAACCCAAGACCATTGTGCAGAGGCTATGGTACTACCCAAGAATAGAGAGCAATTACTTGATTTTAACTCTGTATACCAATCACCAGCAGAACTATACACTTTCGACTCTCTTAGATGATGTACAGTATATCCAACTTGGTTGATGACTCTTTACCTTTCATGCATTTCATTTGAATTAAATCTTAAAACTTCAATCCAAATTTTCCTCTTGCAAAAAGAGGACATTGATAAATACACCCAAGAGGGCATTCAGTACTGTAGTGAGTAGAATACTGTATGTAATCTACAATCTATATCGGAAGGAATAAAGCTAATATTAAAGTTACCCAAGGAACCTATATCATAGCCATTAATCTTGGCTGCACCTGAGGAAGATTTTTCATGTATGACTTTTCAGATTCAGAAAATTCTTTAAAAATGACCCTTGATGTTTACAAAAAAGATAGCGATTGTGCACATAATAGGGATCATATTTGACCACCAAACAAATACATGGAAGGATGACTGTTCTCCAAATCAACAAATTTGTCAATCATTGAGTGGCCCTCCAGTTTGAGAGAATACCTGATGAGGACCACAGATCGACTAAAACCAGATGGGACAACATTGCTAATGACGAATAAGGGAACCACCATCCCTTGCAAGAAGAGATGAAAAATAGATAAACCAAAGACCTTCTATTCTAAGATTCTCTCCCAGTACGCTTTTACATAAAATAATCAGAAATTTGTCATAAAATCCTTGCCCTTGGGATCAGGGATATTGATGGATTTGATTTAAATGGCACTCAGAAAAAATTTATCAATGTTTATTAATTAGTTTTAGACAATTTCAGCATTACAAAAGCAAAAATTAGTAAGGTTATTCCCTTTCTTATGCAAATAGATGATCCTGTTTTGGTCCATTGGTTAAATAAGTATGACATTGATGGTTATTCTATTTAATTCTTGAGGATCTGATGGCTGTGAGAGATTTAAGAAACTCAATAAAAAATGGTAAAGAAATGAAGGAATAGTACAGATGGACCTCTTAGGAAATAGTTTTCATGGAAGGAACAACCTTTAAAACATTAAAATGTTCAAATTAGAAAATTCTCATGTATCCAAAGGGTATTTTATCGACTATTCAGCCATGAAAAAATAATCCTTTGTCGATAAAAATTATTTCATTTCAAGGGTACTGCTGTATCTGAAATATGAATACTTTGGTAAATTAAGAAAAAATCATTAAAAATACTTGAATAAAGGCATACTACCATATTGCTATTCAAAGATGATCTCGCTATCATTATTATTATTGCCAATATCAAACCTACATACCTGAATGAAAAAGCAGACTACTACAAGCCAAAGGGATCCAACAGAAAAAGTAGCTCGGTAAGAAAAGGAAATGTGACAATAGCAAAAAAACTTCAAAATATGGAAGTAATGAATAAAAGATATCAAATATTCAAAATCAGTAACATTAAAATGTTATACTGTATATAAACATGAAAATAAGACCTATAACAATCTGTTCAACATAAAAACATTTGCTCCAAATTTGAACTACTGAAGTTCCACCAATTCAATTCACTGCCAGATTAGGAAAATCATTCCAAAATCTAGTTACAGCTTGAATAAAACTAATAGAATACTGCACAGCAGCATTGAGCCTTATGATGGAGAAGGCACGAATGTTAGAGTTAACTTCATATCTAGTACTATACTACATACAGGATGGTGCAGTCTGGGAAGATCTAAATGCAAAGGATGGTCAGAATTATGAAAAATCTTAAGCAGCATACATAAAGAACTAACTGAATGATGGTGCCAGAGATTGATATCCAAATCACGAACAGGGAATTTGATAGACGGCAAATTTCTATCCAACAAATTAAGATGCGAGTCAGCAGCTGAAGACCAGACAGGAGAGCAATACTCTAAACAGGGTACAGTACTGTAGAATGAAACGTAGATTAATCACCAAAAATCTTTAGACTCCCAATAACTGTGTTTCTCAAAAGAAAATTTCCAATTAGGAATCACATCTAAAATATTAAAGTTGTATATAGTTAAAGAAACACTATCAATGCAAAGATTTGGATGTTGAGGAACCACAATTCTTTACCTACAGTATTTACAATCATACTTTGGGTTTTGTTAGGGTTCGACTTCATGCCACAATTTACACCAAGCACTAATTTCAATTATATTGCTATTAAGAGATTCAGCAACCCCAGGTCTACATTCAGGTGATGGTTGATGCAAAGAGAGAAGCATCATCTGCATATGTTCCAAGCTTGTTTTCCAAGACAAACCAGTGGAGTTTGTCCGAGTGCTTAAAAAGAAACGTATAAAATAAAAATACAGTATATCATATCATATAATTTCAAGGAAAGTAAAAAATAAAACAAATTTAAAATTAAATGGAATGTTAGTCTTTTACCTTTAATATAAAATCCATATTTTCATATATTGTAAGTCTTGAAATAACCAAATACAACATTAACTTTGCTTCCTTTCATCAATTAACCCCTGCACTATATAATCCAAATGTTCTGAAAACTTTACAAACGAGAAATGACTAACTACCCGGTCATGTCCAGCTTTACCCATTGCTTCTTTTCTGCCACTTTCCTTCACTAATGTTAACATAGCTTCAGCAAAACTCTCAGGGGTCTGACTACACAAGAATCCAGTCTCTCCATTTACAATAGTTTCTTTAGGGCCGCCACTTTCAACTGCAATTACCGGAGTCCCTACATACATAGATTCAATAGGCACGATCCCAAAATGTTCCTTGTCTGGTGTGTAAATCAAACATCTTGCAGATTTCAATAATGCTATCTTCTCTTTATCTGATGGGGATTTTAAGAAAGTTACATAGTTTGATATCCCTAACATTTTGGTCATAGATAATAATTCTCTATAATGCTCTATATTCTCCTGAACACGATCATCATATCCACCAGCCATAATCAGATGAATATTATTTCTCTCAGGTTCATCAATCCTGTCAAATAATACTTTTAATGATTCCAATGCCAATCCTAGATTCTTTTTGCGCTCATATCTATTCAAGGAGAGAAATAAACACTCTCCTGGAGGCTCAATGTTCACATCCTTGCAAGTGAGGTCAGAAAACTTATCAAAATTCTGAAAATCCAATGAAGGGTACAAAACTGATGGGGAGACTTTGATTGATCTGAAAGTTTCAAGATAGACACCTGCGGTAAAATGACTATTAACAAGTACGCAATCAGCACTGCTGGTAGTTCTTTCTTCCAGACTGTCCAAAATGTATCTATATATTTTTTTCAGTAGAGATTTCCTTTGGGTTAAGAGTTGATCGGGGAAATGGCAATAAAATATGACCTTTGAGTGTTTCAATCTTAAAAAGGGAATGCAGGCAGAGATTTGATCGACAAAAACAACATCATATGACACACCACTTAACAGTACTAGATAAAGTGCAACATACACCATACGGACATATGCCCAAAGTGCTGCAAATTTCCCAAATATTGATCGTGGAAGCCAGTCACCAACACAAGTCACTTTTAGCTGACCATCACAAGTTTCTGGGAAGCAATGACTTGAATCATGATGAGCCGTGAAAAATTGAACTTCGTGTCCTTTCCGTTTCAGAGCCAAAGCTGCATCTACAACCAATCGCTCAGCACCTCCAATACCCAAGTCAGGGTGAAGAAAAACGACGCGAACCATCACTTCTCACTGGAACCAAAACAAACTTTTATAATTGTAGCAACATACAACAAACAATGTCATAAATTCAGTTAACTAAATGCACCACAAATAGTTCTTTGATTCAAACTTGTATACCAGATATTGTACTAAGATGCTAATCAAGAATGCAATGTACTGTAATCACAATACTTGGAAACGTTGCTTTAGAACAGCATACAACTTCATAAGGTTTACTGTAATAAATGAAGCAAAGATTAATGCTTATTAAAGATCAAATTATTTCAACATGACAAATTCGTGAGTAATATGTTATTTTCATTAGTAAAATAAAGTTTTGAATATACTTACCCGATAATCATGTAGCTGTCAACTCCGTTGCCCGACAGAATTCTACGGGAGGGATACGCCAGCTATCACTATACTAGAAGGGGGTGTACTCACAAGCGCCACCTGTGGCCAGGTACTACAGTACTTGTTGTTGACGCCACCTCACTTTTTCCTCGGTCCACTGGTTCTCTATGGGGAGGAAGGGTGGGTCAATTAAATCATGATTATCGGGTAAGTATATTCAAAAATTTATTTTACTAATGAAAATAACATTTTTCAATATTAAACTTACCCGATAATCATGTAGCTGATTCACACCCAGGGGGGTGGGTGAAAAACCAGTGTACAAGACTAAAGGATAGCTAAGTATCCCGTATTTCATATAATCAGTTATCCACAATAACAATGAAATAATAAGTACCTGGTAAGGAAGTCGACTTGAACCGTTACTCTGCCTTTAATAAGATCGTCTTCCTTACTGAGCGCAGCGTTCCTCTTGGAAGGCTGAATCAACTCAAAGGTGCTAAAGTATACAGGGCTGCAACCCATACTAAAGGACCTCATCACAACCTTTAACCTCGGCGCTTCTCAAGAAAGAATTGACCACCCGCCAAATCAACAAGGATGTGGAAGGCTTCTTAGCCGACCGTACAACCCATAAAAAGTATTCAAGAGAAAGGTTAAAAGGTTATGGGATTATGGGAATGTAGTGGCTGAGCCCTCGCCTACTACTGCATTCGTTGCTACGAATGGTCCCAGGGTGTAGCAGTACTCGTAAAGAGACTGGACATCTTTGAGATAGAATGATGCGAACACTGACTTGCTTCTCCAATAGGTTGCATCCATAACACTCTGCAGAGAATGGCTCTGTTTGAAGGCCACTGAAGTAGCCACAGCTCCCACTTCATGTGTCCTTACCTTCAGCAAAGCAAGGTCTTCTTCCTTCAGATGAGAATGTGTTTCTCTAATCAGAAGCCTGAATAGTAAGAAACTGAGTTCTTAGAACTTGGAAAAGAAGGTTTCTTGATAGCACACTATAAGGCTTCTGATTGTCCTTGTAAAGGTTAAGACCTTTTTAGATAGTACCTAAGAGCTCTAACTGGGCAAAGTACTCTCTCCAGTTCATTCCCCACCAAGTTGGACAGGCTTGGGATCTCGAACGACTTAGGCCAAGGACGTGAAGGAAGCTTGTTTAGCAAAAACCGAGCTGCAAGGAACATGTAGCCGTTTCAGATGTGAAAACAATGATCCTGCTGAAGGCGTGGATCTCACTTACTCTTTTAGCTGTTGTCAAGCACACGAGGAAAAGAGTTTTTAATGTGAGGTCCTAAAAAGAGGCTGATTGGAGAGGTTCAAATCTTGATGACATAAGGAACCTTAGGACAACGTCTAGATTCCAGCCTGGAGTGGACAACCGACGTTCCTTTGAGGTCTCAAAAGACCTAGGGAGGTCCTGTAGATCTTTGTTGGTGGAAAGATCCAAGCCTCTGTGGCGGAAAACCGCTGCCAACATACTTCTGTAACCCTTGATCGTAGGAGCTGAAAGGGATCTTACTTTCCTTAGATATAACAGGAAGTCAGCAATCTGGGTTACAGTGGTACTGGTTGAGGAAACTGCATTGGTCTTGTACCAGCTACGGAAGACTTCCCCTTGAGACTGATAGATTCTGAGAGTGGATGTTCTCCTTGCTTTGGCAATCGCTCTGGCTGCCTCCTTCGAAAAACCCCTAGCTCTTGAGAGTCTTTCGAAAGTCTGAAGGCAGTCAGACGAAGAGCGTGGAGGTTCGGGTGTACCTTCTTTACGTGAGGTAGACGTAGAAGGTTCACTCCTAGAGGAAGAGTCCTGGGAATGTCGACCAGCCATTGCAGTACCTCTAAGAACCATTCTCTCGCGGGCCAGAGCGGAGCCAACCAACGTCAGCCGTGTCCCTTTGCGAGAGGAGAACTTCTGAAGTACCCTGTTGACAATCTTGAACGGCGGGAATGCATACAGGTCGAGATGGAACCAATCCAGCAGAAAAGCATCCACGTGAACTGCTGCTGAGTCTGGAATCGGAGAACAATACAATAGGAGTCTCTCGGTTATCGAGGTAGCGAACAGATCTATGGTTGGCTGACCCCACAGGGCCCAAAGTCTGCTGCAAACATTCTTGTGAAGGGTCCACTCTGTGGGGATGACCTGACCCTTCCGGCTGAGGTGATCTGCCATGACATTCATACCGCCCTGAATGAACCTCGTTACCAGCGTGAGCTTTCGATCTTTAGACCAGATGAGGAGGTCCCTTGCGATCTAGAACAACTTCACGAAAGAGTCCCTCCCTGCTTGAAGGTGTAAGCCAGGGCTGTGGCGTTGTCAGAGTCCACCTCCACCACTTTGTTAAGCTGGAGGGACTTGAAGTTTATCAAGGCCAGAAGAACCGCCAACAACTCCTGCAATTGATGTGAAGTGTCCTTTGCTCCTGATTCCAAGTTCTCGATCATTACTGTCCGTCCAAAGTCGCACCCCAGCCCGTGTCTGATGTGTCCGAGAGGAGACGGCGGTCGGGTTTCTGAACAGCCAAAGGTAGACTTCCTTGAGAAGAAAGCTGTTCTTACACCACGCGAGAGAAGACTTCCTCTCTTCGGAAACAGGAACTGAGACCGTCTCTAGCGTCATGTCCTTTATCCAGTGAGCAGCTAGATGATACTGAAGGGGGGGAGGTGGATTCTCCCTAACACGATGAACAGGGCCAGCGATGAAAGTGTCCCTGTTAGACTCATCCACTACCTGACTGAGCATCGGTTCCTTCTCAGCATGCTCTGGATGCATTCTAGTGCTTGGAAGATCCTTGGGGCCGACGGAAAAGCCCGAAAAGCTCGACTCTGAAGATCCATACCCAGGGAGACAATGGTCTGGGATGGGATGAGCTGAGACTCCTCAAAATTGACCAGGAGGCCCAGTTCCTTGGTCAGATCCATAGTCCATCTGAGAATCTCCAGACAGCGACGACTTGTGGGAGCTCTTAAAAGCCAGTCGTCTGACGGAGCCGGACACAAGATCATGGTACTGCTGCACAGTCTGTGAACTGTCAACCATGGGGAAGCGAGGAAGTACAGTGACAACCCGAAGCTGTCTAGACTGTCTGGGTCGTACAGACAACTCCTATCGGGTTGCTGAGGTTGCCGCACTGCGTCACAACAAGTCACTTCTGCTGGTTGTTGAACGTCTTCCCAGTGACACACTGACTCCGTAAACAAAAAATCCTTTAACAAGGACTAAGCTTGGACTGCATGTCTTGCAACACAGCTCAAGGTCTATGGGAGCAGGTGTGGTAACAGACGGGGTTAGTGACTGAAGTGGAACCATTACCTTCCCTGGAAGCATGTTATGCTTAAATAAAAGTCCAAAGGAGGCTACGCAGCTAAAGGCTCCTCTCCAAATGACAGAGTCCTCAAGGGAATATCAGAAGGAGGGAGAAAAGCACTTTCTCATCTACAGGGACCATATCCAAGAAAAGTTAAGTTCTCTCAGTGAGGGTTTCAATGGTGCAAAAGCAGCAGACTAGAAGGCAACATTATGAAACTGCTTGACAGTCTAGTGAGTTGGCAACAACCAAAGATGTATGACTGAGAAGCATGCGGTAAGGTATGCAGAGCATGTTGTATGCAGAGCATGCTGTATGCAGAGCATGCTGTATGTAGAGCATGTTGTATGCAGAGCATGCTGTATGCAGAGCATGTTGTATGCAGAGCATGCTGAATGCAGAGCATGCTGTATGCAGAGCATGTTGTATGCAGAGCATGCTGTATGTAGAGCATGTTGAATGCAGAGCATGCTGAATGCAGAGCATGCTGTATGCAGAGCATGTTGTATGCAGAGCATGCTGTATGCAGAGCATGCTGTATGCAGAGCATGCTGTATGTAGAGCATGCTGTAAGGTAAGCAGAGCGTGTTGCATGGCGTTAAACATTTCTCAGAAATTCCATGACCAGTGCTAGAGTGCTTCATGCATGCTTGCATGGGGTTTTAATATCAACATAATATTTACCTTACATTCATAACTCATGATTCATTTTTGTTTTGAAGATATTTTTGCCATATTCTGCGATATTGTTAAAAATATATTGCAAGGAATACATATATATTTTTATATAAGTAAGACAAATAACCTCCATTATCATAATGTTTGTGTAGGCATACTGCAAGTTATGAAAGTAATGAGGTGTTATTATTGTCATTTGTTATTTCTCAAGTTGAGGAGAAAGTAGCAGATGCATGCGTTGAGGTGGCTGACTCATAGCATGAGGTTGCTGCCTCAACAGTTGCGCTTGCTGTAAGGTTGATGGATGCGCAGTAGCAGGTTCCTGAGGAACGAGTTGATGTTCCTGAGGTGTGAGCTGCGAGCGTTCAGGAAGTGGTTGCGCAGAACGCAGTAATTGTCTCGCGAGTTGAGGTTCCTGAGGCGCAAGGCTAAGGTGTTGAGGTTCTCGCCTTGAGGAGGGTTGAGGTCGCTGCAGCGAGAGCTGAGGAGCCTGCCTCATGGATGGGAGAGGTTGTTGTACCTCAAGAGAGTGTTGCCTCACTGTTGGAACCGCAAGTGGAAGCGGAGGAAGTAAGGTAAAAGCTTCCTGTTCCCATTGCTGAGGTTGCCTTAAGGAAGGCGGAGGTAGCTGCACACCGCTGGAAACTGGCAACTCAGTACGTGGTAAGGTATCCTGAGGAGCCTCAACATCGTACGCCTGGCAGACAGGACTGCGGTCAGGCGGAGCGATCGCAGGAGAAGGTGTAACCTTCTCCGCCTGACACTCACGCATCAGGACCGCAAGTTGTGACTGCATGGACTGCAGTAGAGTCAACTTGGGGTCGGCAGACACTAAGGTCTGCTGAGGCGAAGCCTTAACAGAAGAGATCTGTTGCGGCAGCACCTTACTCCTTTTAGGAGGTGTGCAGTCACCTGATGACTGAGGAGAGTCAGAGCTAACCCAATGACTGCATCCGGGTTGTTGAACTCTAACTTCGTACGTCTGGCATAGGTCTGGACTTTACGTTTAAGAGGTCTTGAGACCTGTGACCAGCGTTTTCTCCCCGAAATTTCTTCTGCAGACGAGCAAATTAAGGGCTCAATCGTCTGCGGGTGGGAGTGACGGTCTCTGAAAGACACGCCCGCAACCACCGAGGATACTTCTGTGCGCCGATCAAGGCCTGCCAAACCCTTTTGCCCTTCGACATTGCTTCTCCCCTGGGCTTGGGAGCTTGCAAGAGGTCCCGGACTGGGAGGACGACTGGCACGCACAGAAGTACCCTCACGCACAACACTGACACACTTTGCGCTAATCACTTATCACTTTTGATTTTCTGTTTGCACTTATTTCACTGAACTCGAAACTTTAAGTGGTTTGTACCTGAAACACGCAATTCTATCCTTTCTCAAAAGTTAGTAATTGTGAAAACAGAATTACAATGTAACAGAAAAATCTAATGAAAGATAAATAATTCAGTGGCTGGAAAGAGACTAAACACTAGATCAAATAAACTACGTTTAAAATCTCTCACCGCATAAAGCTTGAGAACAAGAAAAAACTCTAGAAACGTTTACCTTCTTCCCCTAAAGAGACTAGGGAGAAGAGTAAAAACGATAACAACGTTACTCGCTTGAACGAAACGTTTATCCTCCTCTTTCTCCCTCCGTCTCTATCTCTCTCTCTCTCTCTCTCTCTCTCTCTCTCTCTCTCTCTCTCTCTCTCTCTCTTTCTCCCTCTCTCTCTCTCTCTCTCTCTCTCTCTCTCTCTCTCTTGACTTAGAACCTGAGAGAAGAGCCCAATCATATATATCGTTAAAACATATTATTGTTAAAGGAAAAAACTGAAATATTCCCAATTTATTAGAATTAAAACCATTAAGTTAAGAAAGAATGACCAAAACGCTAGACACGGTTACTCTTACTGCAACGTGACACCGTGAAAATTCTCTCTCTCTATCGTGACGATAGAGCGCAAGTTGAACGTTCTGAACGTCAACAACTGCAGAGACAAAACAAAACGTTAGTTCAACTTTGAAAACAGTACGAGACTATCAAAGAAATTCTTTCAAAAACATTAAAATAGCAAAATATGTTAACAGGTAAAACCGAAATGACGGGCTCAATGTTAATTAACTTCGGTACCAAGAAAAGACCGCCTACTATTAGGAAAGGTCGAATATAAACAAATATAAAAATTAATTTTAATAAGTTTATAATAAAAGGAAGTTAATCGAAGAGGCCTATAAAAGGCGGAGAGATATAAAATAAATCTATAACTTTTGATAAGCAAAATTAAGAAAGAGAGTCTATACTCTCTTAGACACCAACACTTCCGTCTAAGGGAAGGGTCGGCCATTTAAAGGTGAAAGAGAGTTCATACTCTCTTCGTCACCATAATTAAATTAATTCCAAAAGCTAACTAAGCTAATATAGAAGTTTCTAGTATAGCGAATAGCTGCAAATTTTAGAGAAATACTTCACCAAACCGTGAACAATACTCCAAAATCATAAGCGTATCCAAGAACGTCTTGCCGGAAGCACGACAGAGGAAAAAGTGAGGTGGCGTCAACAACAAGTACTGTAGTACCTGGCCACAGGTGGCGCTTGTGAGTACACCCCCTTCTAGTATAGTGATAGCTGGCGTATCCCTCCCGTAGAATTCTGTCGGGCAACGGAGTTGACAGCTACATGATTATCGGGTAAGTTTAATATTGAAAATTGTATTTTAACTAACTATACAAAACCTTAGCTATTTAATATGGGTTATTACTTTCGGCGTAGCTGAAATGACGAGCCATTAGAATTTTAACGAGGGTTTACTACCCCCACCGCTAGTTAGCGGGGGGGTAGGGAGGGTAGCTTGCTACCCCCCCCCCCCACACACACACGTGCTTGAGCTCACTTTGCTTAGAGGTAGGACTTCAAGGGGATAGGGCTGGCGGGCAAGTTTGATTAAATAGCTAAGGTTTGTATAGTTAGGAAAAATACAAATTACCTACGAATTTGTCATTTGTTCTGCAACTGACATACAAACCACGCTATTTAATATGGGTGACTCACCCGTTAGGAAGGGTGGAAAGTCCCAGCCAGTACTGGCTTTTGGCCTTGCCCAGGGACTCAGTATCTGAGTGTGTCAGCACTCAACAATAAGGAGTACCAGCACCTCGCTAGAACCTTGCTACGCAAGGGCTGCGGCCTACGTAAGCTGTGTGTGAAGGTATGAAGTGTGACTCGTCCTAGAAAGTTGACCTGTAGTCCTTTAGATGGAAACTTTAGGCTAGGACTCTCCCAATACCTCCTCGTCAGGGTATGGGGACGTGACAGTATTAGCTTAATACTAGCAACACGAGGAAACATGGTTTACCTGCAGTGGTTCGAGGTCAGCTGTGCAGAGAACCCAGGATGCTGCTTTCCCCAAGAGAGGGGAGGATGAAGAAAAGAATAAGGGCCAGACATACCTTTTCATTCATGCAGACTAAGACCGGGTAACAATGCCCTCAACCTTCTACTACTTGTCCATTAAGGAGCCTGAGGTTTTAAACCAGCTGTTGTGAAGCCACCACAGGGCCGATAGAAAACGTATCGAGCCTCCTGTGGGTCACGTCTTGCAGGTAGTGGGCTGTGAAGGTCGTCTGACGCTTCCACACCCCAGCTTGTAGCAACTGCGTCACTAAAAAGTTTTTCTTGAAGGCCAGGGACGTAGCTACACCCCTGACGTCATGTGCTCTAGGGCGACGTGACGGAGGAGGGTCTGGATTCAGGGACAGATGGATCACCCTACGAATCAATGCCGAGATGGTATTCTTGGTAACCCTCCTCTTAGTCCTCCTAGTGCTCACAAACAATGCCTGCACCTGGGGACGAACTGCAGCCGTTCTTTTGAGATATAGCCTCAGACTCCTTACTGGACACAGTAGGAGATGGTCTGGGTCATCTTTTACAGAATGAAAACCTAAATCTGAAAGGAGTCGAACCGAGGGTCCGGCACTCCTGGATTCTGAGTCTTAGCAATAAACTCAAGGACGAATCTGAACGTTACCTCCCCCCATCCCCTTGAATGGCCGATCTCATAAGAGAGACCATGAAGTTCACTGACTCGCTTGGCCGAGGTCAAAGCTAGTAGGAACACCGTCTTCCAAGTTAGGTGGCGATCTGAAGCCTGGCGTAATGGTTCGTAGGGAGGTCTCTTAAGAGACCTGAGAACTCAAACCATGTTCCATGGAGGAGGTCTCACTTCCGACTGAGGGCAGGTAAGTTCATAACTTCGTATGAGTAGGGAAAGTTCCAGCGAGGAAGAAATGTCCACTCCTTTGAGCCTGAGGGCTAGACTTAAGGCTGAGCGATAGCCTTTCACCGCTGACTGAAAGGCGCATTTCTTCCCGCAAATACACGAAGAACTCCGCTATTGCTGGAATAGTGGCATCGAGTGGAGAGATACCCCTTCCACAACACCAACCACAGAAGACTCCCCACTTGCTACGGCTTTGTGGAAGATGTTGGTGTGTGGTTGTTTGAGTAGCTCGTGTCGTGGAGGGAGTTCTCTCGGAAGTTCCGTTAGGAGTTGCAGAAGGTCCGGAAACCATTCCGCGTGATGCCATAGCGGAGCTATAAGGGTCATCGAAAGATTGACCAATATTCTGGTCTTGTTGAGCACCCTCCTCATCAGACAGAACGGGGGAAAGGCCTATATGTCGATGTTGTCTCACCGTTGTTGGAAGGCATCTTGCCAGAGCGCCTTGGAATCGTACAGTGGAAGCTTGAAGTTCAGCGCTGTAGCGAACAGATCCACAGTCGGGGAGCCCCACAAAGTCAGGACTTTGTTGGCTACTAGATGATCCAAAGACCACTCGGTACTCACTATCTGAGACGCTCTGCTCAGACTGTCGGCGAGCACATTCCTCTTGCCTGGAATGAAGCAAGCATATAGTGGAATCGAGTGGGCTTCGGTCCATCTCAGTATCTCTACTGCGGGATGGGATAGCTGCTTTGAAAAGGTACCTTCTTGCTTGTTGATGTAAGCCACTACTGTGGTGTTATCGCTCATTACCACCACAGAGTGACCCGCCAGGTATTGTTGGAACTGTTGAAGGGCCAGGAATACGGCCTTCATTTCTAGCAGATTTATATGGAGGCACTTTTCTGATTCTGACCACAGGCCTGAGGTCCTCTGTTGCAGAACGTGGGCCCCCCACCCTTTCTTTGAGGCGTCCAAAAACAGCATCAAATCCGGGGAGAAGACGAGAAGATCCACTCCTCTTCTTAGGTTCTCGTCTGTCACCCACCAATGAAGGTCCGTCTGTTCCGCAGGACCCATAGGGATCATGACGTCCGGGGAATCGTAACCCTGATTCCACCGGGACTTGAGTCGCCATTGGAGAGATCTCATCCTGAGGCGACCGTTGGGAACTAGACGAGCCAAGGATGAGAGGTGACCGAGGAGACGTAACCACGATTGGGCTGGAAGTTCTTCTCGTCTGAGGAAAGGACTTGTGACCCTCCTCAGCCTTGCTATCCTGTCGTCTGATGGGAAGGCTTTGTGGAGATTGGTGTCTATGATCATGCCTAGATATACCAGTCTTTGAGTGGGAAGCAGAGAGGTCTTCTCGAGATTTACCATGATCCCCAGATATTGGCAAAGTCCCAGAAGTTTGTCTCGGTGTCAAAGAAGGGTTGACTCCCAGTCTGCTAGGATCAGCCAGTCGTCCAGATAACGGAGGAGACGGATGCCGATCCTGTGTGCCCACGACGATATTAGGGTGAACACTCTGGTGAAAACCTGTGGTGCTGTGGAGAGACCGAAACACAACACCTTGAACTGGTACACCTTGTTGTCTAGGCTGAATCTTAGGCTTCCTTGAAGACGGATGGACTGGGATCTGGAAGTACGCGTCCTTCAGGTCCAGTGTACACATGAAGTCTTGCGGTCTCACTGCATGCCTGACCGTGTCCGCGGTCTCCATGCTGAACGGAGTTTGCTTGACAAACCTGTTCAGAGCTGAGAGGTCGATAATTGGTCTCCAGCCTCCAGACGCCTTCTTTACAAGAAAGAGTTGACTGAAGAAGTCTGGGGACCTGTCGAAGACCTCTTGGAGAGCGCCCTTCTTTAATATGGTCTGGACTTCTGCCCGAAGAGCTTGCCCCCTTGCCGATCCCATGGCAAGGGAGTTCAACGACACTGGATTCGCTGTCAGGGGAGGTAGAGATGTTGTGAACGCGACGCGATATCCTTGACTGATTACGGAAATCGTCCAGGAATCGGCCCCGAGTTGCTGCAGCCTGTTCGCGCAACTTTGTAGGCAACCCCCCACTGGTGGACATGCAGGGGGACTGCCAATCCTAGCGTTTGCGGCCTCGGCCGCTCCCTCTATGATTCTTTCCTTCCCTGGAGGACTTTTTACCTTTCTTGTCCTTGACAGGAAAGGGCTTAGACACCGTCGTCTTCGCTGCAGTTGCCGGTTTCGTGGTCTTGGTAGGACGTGGTTGCTGGGGTGCTGGAGGTTTATAGGGCTTCGATGTTAGAGCCCTATGTAGGAGAGAGTCCTGGTTGGACTTCCTCCACCTCTCAGCCGCCTGCTCCACGTCCTTAGGCTCGAACAAGTTCTTCCCCATAACGGAAGAATGTCTGAGCCTACTCATCTCGGTGTTGGGGACCTTTTGATGGAATCTCTCAGACATCGCATCTCGACGTTTCAAGATGGTATTAGCCCACAAGTTCGAGACTTGGTGGGTTATAAACTCGATCGTACGAGTGCCTGAGAGTAAAAAGGTCTCCATGGCCTTCCTGGTACTTTCTTTGGACAAGACCTCTGAATGTAACAGGATGCCTAGGGACCCTAGCCAGAAGTCCAGCCACGAAATTGCCTGCATGGCACACTTCGCTATCTTCTCCTGGCTAAGGATCTCCGTCGCCGAGAACGAGACCTGCCAGTTAGAGAGTCTCTCTAGAGGGACACCCCTGGTAAGCTCTTCCAAAGAGTGGTGTAGAGGAAGCGCTAAAAAAGTCTCCTCAACGTTGTCAAAGTACTGTACCTCCTCTGTTGGACACGAGGAGGTGGGAGGAGTTTGTTACCGGCGCTGGATCGACTGGAGGAGGCAAGCTCGGAGAGCTGGGCTTCGACCTTGTCTCTGGCACTCTTAACCCCTTGAGACCAGGGCAAAACCGCACTGGCCTTTGAGGGTTTTTGAGTCCCAAAGACTCGGTCCAAGACCGTGTCTTTGTCCTCACGAGGGGGAATCTCTGGATCCGCAAACCCATTGAGATTCCTCATAAGGGTCAGAACCTGCCAGAACGCATGCTCTGACTCCTGCAGCTCTCCTCCTGAAGGGCTAGCAGCGAAGTCTCCTGTCCCCAAAGGCTCTTTTGGGGGGACTCGTGGACGTTCTCTGAGTGCTTGGCCGGCTCCGGTCTAAGCTTTGAAGATGACTTCGGCAAAGTCTTGGAGTCCTTCGACTCCCTCCTGGGAGGGATGCAGGAGTCCAACAACGACAGTGGGAGGCTCTTCTCCACCCCTACCCGAGAACACTTTCCAGCGCGAGGTGGGGTTTCCCTCATTGGTGCGATGGGGAAACGCCTCACCTCGCGTGACTCCCCTGAGGACAGTAAATCTTCGTCCGAAGGGGAGGGCGTGAAAGTCTGGGGGGATGAGGAGGCCTTCCTCAAGGACTTGAGTCAGCTTCGCCCTCGGAGAAGTTACCACGTTCGACACTCCTCTCTTCCTCTTTAGGGGAGTAGAAGCTGCCAATGATTTGTGGCCCCGCTCAGAGAGAACAGGCTTAAAAGCATGCA
>NC_090737.1:22943731-23001231 GCF_036898095.1 Palaemon carinicauda
CTATACATTTCTTTCTGGTATTTATTATTACCGTAGAAAAAGACAAATCAGTATACCTGGATATATTTGGGAGGAGCCGTTTCAAAGGTTATTTCTTGTAGTAATACAGTAACCAGTGCTGCCAACGCCTGATGTAGATTAAATGTTAGCATTCCATACCTGATGTAGATCAAATGTTCGCGTTTCATGCTAACATTAGCACCCATTTGTTCGTTTGTTCGTTCGCCCCACCTTCCGTCCTTCGTTTCTCTCCATTATTACTCTTTTTATTACCGTATTATTTTCTCATTTTATATTCCCATTCAATATAATTTATCATACATTCCATTTTACCTTCCTATATTGGGTTTATGTGTTTTGTTAATTCCTTTCCCATTTGTACATACGTTCGTTCCATCAGTTTCCGACCTGCGCATATATCCCCCCGCCCCCTGCGCAGGAGTTTCCTCTCCCCCTTTTACTCTTTTTATTAGTGTTATTTTTTCATTTTTTATTCCCATTCAATATTATTCCATTTTACCTTCCTATATTGGTTTTATTTGTTGGGTTATTTCTTTATCCCTTCCCGGTTTCACATAAATTCTTACCCTGGTCTAGTTTTTTTATCCTGTTAATTCTCGGTATGATCTCCTCATTTTATATTCCCATTCACTATTATTTAACGTTCATTCCATTTTATCTTCCTATATTGTTTGTAATTATTTTTGTTGGTTAGTTCCTTTTCTCTCTGTCTTATAAAACTTTTTCTTTCGTCTTGTTTCCGTATTTAGTTCATACATGTTTTCTCTTTTGTTCGTTGTTTTTCCCTTAACCAACCATCTCTCTAGGCCTATTGAGATATCTCCCTACCCCCCCATTCCTTTATCTCTGTATGCGCTGGTTTCCGACCCATTGTTCCCCTGCCTTTCCCGTTTTAACCTTTGACCTAGTTACTCGTCCTTCGTTACTAGTGCGTTTTTTTTCCCGTATTTTGAGATGGAACATATAGAAACTTGTACCGGTTGCAGCATTCCGTATCTAAAAGCAGTTGCTCAATTCCATGGTGATTTTGGTGATAATTCAGGTTATGTTGATCATTTTCTTAAATCTCACAATGTTATCCCTCAAAGTTTAAACTGCCCCAAGTGTCATTCGCTTTTATCTTATAGGGCAGACATTCACGGGTTTTATTGCTCTACTGTAACCACCATCCGTAAAACTAAGAAGAAACGTCGTTGTGGGTATACTGTTTCGGCCTATAAAGGTACTTTTTTGGACCAAAGTCGGCTACCCCCATGGAAGATAATATTATGTGCGAACCAGTTTTTGCATAAACATTCGGACCATGAGACCCTCATGGAAGGTATAGACATATCTTCAAAGACTAGTGTGGATTGGAGAAGTTTCTGTTCGGAGGTTACCGAATACTTCTTCGATAACCAAGAGTCGATTGGTGGTGATGGAGTTACTGTTGAAATAGACGAAACTCATTTTGGTAAATGTAAATACAACCGTGGTAGACCGTTAAGTGCCATATGGGTCTTTGGGGGTATTGAACGTGTGACCAAGAAATTTTTCATTATCCCTTTAGTTCCCCCCCTTTCTACTAAACGAGATGCTGCTACTCTAATTCCCCTCATCCAGAAGTATATTAAACGTGGTAGTATTATTATCAGTGATAAGTGGGCTGCATACAACTCTTTATCGGAAATTGGTTACGTTCATAAGTCGATTAATCATTCGGAGAATTTCGTTGACCCCCTAGACCCAACCATCCATACTCAAAATATAGAACGTCTCTGGAGAGAAGTGAAGGAGTGGGTTCAGAGGCCTGGAATCATACCTGGACATTTCAAGCAATATTTTTCCAGGTTCTTTTTCACCCACTACTATCCCCGTCATTCGTTGCTGCACCACTTTTTCATTACTGCCAGTCGCCTCTACCCTCCTTTACAACATCAGCCAATCGACCCCCCCTACCCTCAAGACCCCGATGACCCCCAACCATCCACATCCCAGTCATAGAAGTTAATCCGTCATCCTCTTCCTTCCGAGTCCACCAAGTTTCGACGTTTCCTTCATAAAAGTAAGTCATTCCTCAATAGTCATTATTCGTGTTTTGTGACCGGGGTACTTCTAGGCAAGGTTAGGTGGGTTTGTTAGGTTCTGTGGCCTTTCTGTACTTTTTATATATTTCGTACCAGTTATATGGAGAAATTATTGAATATATCTGAGGAGATATTTAGCAGTTCTAGCTCTAGTAATGCCATCGTGTCGTTGGTAGTTCTGTGTACCATTCGTCTCCGTTGGTAGAACTGTGTATCAAGGTAAGTCATTCCCCCATTCTTATTATATGTGTTTTGTGACCGGGGTACTTCTAGGCAAGGTTAGGTGGGTTTGTTAGGTTCTGTGGCCTTTCTGTACTTTTTATATGGAGAAATTATTGAATATACCTGAGGAGATATTTAGCAGTTCTAGCTCTAGTAATGACATCGTGTCGTTGGTAGTTCTGTGTACCATTCGTCTCCGTTGGTAGTACTGTGTATCAAGGTAAGTCATTCGCTCATTCTTATTATATATGTTTTGTGACCGGGGTACTTCTAGGCAAGGTTAGGTGGGTTTGTTAGGTTCTGTGGCCTTTTGGTACTCTTTATTTATGGTGTAATATTTTTATGGTAGTATTATTTAGTTTACGTATGGAAAAATTTATTTCTACCTCTAGTAATGACATCGTGCCGTTGGTAACACTGTGTACCATTCGGCATCGTTGGTAGTCCTGTCAAACATTGGTAACGTTGCTAATGTTATCGTCCCCGGCATCTGTTGTTTATATATTTTAACTCAGTATATGTGTTAATATTTATATGGATCATTTGTATTGTATTTCATTGTGTGATTTCGTACAGGAAATATATGATTTCTTATAGTAGATATCGTGGTTTAACTGGTTTTCTCATTCATTTCATCCGTAATAACATCACAACCAATTCGTCAACTTATAACTAACCGAATTGGTTGATCTGTTTGTTTGCGATTGAAATGGATATCAAAACCTGTTAAATCTCGTTATTTGCTATAGGAAATCATATATTTCTTGTGCGTAGTCACTAGATGTAATAATATACAAAATTACCTAACCCTTATTGTCAACCATATTGCTAAGAACATGGTAGACTAGGTGGTCGCAGGGCCCCTTTAGGTAAGTAGGTAAGGACATGGCTTCTAGGTTAGGTTAGATGGTATTTTATGTGTGTATGTGTGTTCCAGTCTGATGTCATACCAAGGCTCCCTTAACTTACACTGCACAGTTAGCTTTTTTCTAATGCGTAACATTGGTGGCATTTAATTCAAGAATCAACATCTTAGAATTATGGAAGTTATTATTATTATTATTATTACTACTACTACTACTACTTCTTGCCAAGCTACAACCCTAGTTGGAAAAGCAGGATGCCATAAGACCCAGGGGCTCCAACAGGGAAAATAGCACAGTGAGGAAAGGAAACAATGAAAAATTAAGTATTTCAAGAACAGTAACATTACAATAAATATTTCCTATATAAACTATAAAAACTTTTAACTTAAGAGGAAAAGAGATTAGATAGAATAGTGTGCCAGAGTGTACCCTCAAGCAAGAGAACTCTAACTCAAGACAGTGGAAGACCAGGGTACAGAGGCTATGGCACATCTTAACCTACAGTTGGTGGCACAATTGCAACCACTCTGGAGCAATTCATGTAGCATTAGCTTAACAAACTTGGTGATTCTGTTATCTACTCCCAAGATAAATACAGTACTCAAATGAATGCTACTAAGTGTTATATTAATATGTAGTTTATAAACTAAGACAAGTGCATAACCCTTATAAGGGAGAAATAAACTCTTCAAAAGGTAACAAGGGAAACGATACCTTTTTTTTTTCTCTAGTCATCGTACCATTTCGAAGTGTAATTTGAGCTGCATAATTACGCCCTTGTTTACATTTATTTCAGGCAGTTTTGTATGAACACTGAATCATAGACACACTTAACTCTGTGAGGGTAAAACCTATTCATTTATCCAGTCCCTTAATCATTAATGGTATTCCCATTTAGTTAAATGAAGGATTTTTGTTGTTACACTAACCTGACCTACCAGTTGATATGGGAAAATATTGACTAAAATATTTAAGCAGGTGTATGTAGATGGTTGGGACAGGTATAAACTTCTTTTATTACTAGTTTAGTCATTTTCTTTATGGAGAAAACTTGGTTTATCTTGGTCTGAAATACAATATTAGGAAGCTAGTTTTATGATTTAGTATTAGCATGTGAGGAGTGAAGCCTGTTGGGAAGCAAACATGGTGTTGAGACTGTCTTGAGTTAAACTAACGATACAGCGGTCTATTGAGGAGATCGCAGGAGAGGCGTATGCCCCTCATGACAAGCATGTAGTAAAGGATGCGGCTCCTATGCCTAGGTTAGGTAGAGGTCTTGTGTGTGTGTTTTTTTTAAATGGGGGGTTGTCAGTTCTAACTTGGGATTTTAAGATTTCTGAAATTTTAGAAATACAGTATGTTTCCCCCAATTATTCGTATCAGAGCAGTTCAAAGTACTGCATCTATAAGTACACCAGGAACACTTCTTATTTTCTTCATTAGGAATATTGTACTACGGTAAATATTTATGGGAAACTCTAAAAACGAGTGATTTGCAGTACTGTAATAATAATGGTCAGAAATGCATGATAAACATTAGATAACCATTTTGAAAAGTATATGTTTGTGTAAGTGGCATGAAATTAAAGTATCTTGGTTACCTGTGATTCACATCTTACAGTATCTTGAATGGTATTCGTTCTGGCGGAGCTTGCTCCACTTGCAAATATCTATTCTCTCACTGCACCTCTGTTCTTGCAGCAGTACATGGATGTGCTGCACACGCCATCCATGTGGGGCACTTACAATATCATAATTAGCTGTAATTTATATCATGTCCCTAAAATGGTGTCTGCTCTACCGTAGTTCGATTCTCTTGCAAATAAATATAATCTTGCTGCTCCTATGTTCTTGCATTTCATGGAAGAGCTGCACATGCCAATCATGTGTGTCATTATTTCACTGATGATTTTTACTTTCACATGAATAACAATAGCTATATAATGAACAGTGTGTTTTAAACATATTGAGTGACGGAAATAGATGAAATCACATAAAAGTTTCGAAATAGATTGAATTCATCATCTTACGAAGGTGGTTGTGTTCAAACTGAAACAGATAGGGAAAAATGGCTCTTGGAAAATGTTGTGAAACTTAGGCATAAACATTTGTAAGTTCATAGGTGGTTCGAAAAGCCAGCTAATTATTGTCATACAAAGAACAAAGCTGCCAAAAGTAAATGCAAACAATGCATGCGCAGTGACTTGCAACCAGTCTCTCAAAAGTAAACAATGAACTAGGAGAATGAAATTATTTATTAATAATAAAGTTATTGTGCCCCAACCCCCATTAGTCGTACAGAGTGAAGTACCAAAATAACCGGTATTCTTTGTTTAAGTTCTGGTAGAAATTAGCACATCATATATTATCTGTTTCTAATGTACCATCAAGATCAACCATATGATGTATAGTATTGCTGCATTTCACTTTTTTCTGTTTGGTATTATCACAGTTTTAGCCAGCATCGAATGTTTAATCTTGTTAATGTGAGTTCTACCTCAAATGGCATTGTTTTTGCTTAGTTTGTTGATGGTACCAATAAAGGTTATGCATAGAATCAAATATATAGCAGTGTTGAAGGTGCATTAGCAAAAGTAAGGAGACTGAAGTGAAAATTAGGATCTTGATTGTTGATTTCTGGTGTTAATGGTGGTACTACTGCTTGGAACGTAGCCCGTCTGTGCAGCTTATCAGGGCCATGGCTGTACCCTGTTTTGTCCACTCTTTGTTACAGAATTTTGTCTGTGTAAATTTGCCTAGCATTAACTAACCTTTGTGTATACCCATTGCTTTTGATTTCCTTTAATCTGAAGTTGTTTTTTTTTTCATGGTGTATTTTGCATAAAATTTGTATATACTTTGCAGTATTGTCTTGCATTTTAATAATTCTACGTGCAAATAAGGAATTTTTATATTTCCTCTATCATTTATATCTAAATTAGGGTTTTGGGTGAGTGAGGGAAAACTGATAAGCAAGTTGCAGCAACAGGAATTGTCAAAAATTTATATTTCATAAGATATTTAGACTGGAAAATAGATGGTTTATTTTGTAATTAGTAATGATATGGTGGGGAATTTCAGGGATACATCGTAACCTAACATTGTGTAATCAAACCTAATCTAGGACATCGGGTCCTTCTCGACCAGTGGTCTGTAGGACCTAACCTAACCTTCCATGAATTACTATAAATTAGTGAATTACTGTACAGGAGTCCTTATTAAGATAACATAACCTGGGATTCTATGTCCTAACTGACAAGAAGGTTTGCCTTGGTAGCATATTCTTTACTCGAAGTTGGGCAGGTAGAATAGTGTGCTTGTTAAGGAAAAGAGCTTTTAAGATACTTGCAATATTTGGATATGGATCAAGGCTAGTTGTTCCTACACTTAATACAAACCCTTGACCTTTAATAGGAGCAGAGTATAACATCGGGGAACCTGATTCGGCCACTAGACTTTTAACAAGGTAAACTTAGTTGGTAACAGGGTGGCGGGTAAGCCCTCCCACCTGACAGGCAGAGCAACCCTCACTTTGACTAAGGCTGTAGCTGATTATAGACACCTTTTTCTGCGCTCGCTTACTTGGTTACTTTAATTACTAGTTGCTTTCCCTTCTCATTTCAGTGTGTATGTTTGGTTTGTGATGTCCACCCCTAAACTAGACATGCAGCTATGTCGTGGGAAAGAGGGCCGATACACGAGTAAGCTGGAGATGGTTTTTGCAGGGGCCATGACTATTGTCATCCCTCTGTGAAGAGAGCAGGGAGTGGCCTCCTGCGCAGTGGACGAAATTTGCATAGTAGTAGTCTAAGAGGGATTCATCATTATCAGAGGTGACACCCAAGCTACTGTTGTAGAAGCTCTAGCCCCTTTTCTCATTTGGGAACGATGCCGGCGGTTTCTTCCGAGGTTCTGTTCTCCAGGGTAACCCATCGGGGAAAGGGTGACTGCTTCCCACCTTTTGGAAATTGTTCTGGGAAGGCAGTTTTTTGTCCTCCCCTAGTGGGGCAGTACACTTCTCCATTTCTCTCGGCCATCTCCTCTGCACTGTGATTACTGTTGACAACTCTGACAAGAATTTGAAATTTTATAAGTTGTGGCCCTCCCTGCAAATAAACTTCTTGAGGCACTTCCATCTTCCAGTGCCCAAAAGTATTTTGCTGCTTCTCCTCTGCTGGTTCCCCCTGTGGAGGGGGTGTCTGATGAGGCCTGTGTTGACGATCCTGTTCTTGACGTATCCCCTGTGAAGGTGCTGTCTCCAGTGGTAAAATTATAGACTATAGAGGTTGCCATGTGCATGATCTCCACTTGCACTGAATGAAAGGCTATCTAACATTCATAAGCAAAGCTATTAAATGCAAAAGACAATAGGTTAATCTAGCCTAAAGAGATTTGGGAACTTATGCTAGTCTAGCCAACAATATGAAAACCATGTTAAAACTCAAAAAAAGTAAATAGGGTGACAAATGAGTATTCTAAAACAATCCCAAGCCAGGATAAAGAGTTGTAATGCCATCATACACCAGTAAATCTAAACAACTTGTGGCTATATTAGCCTGAAAACTACCTCAAGGAATCAAGATTTGGATAGAACAAATAATTGATATGAAAGTGGGGAAATTTCATAAATATTTAATAGTGACTAGATTAAAAAAATTACACTTCCTTGCTGACATAAAACATGGAAGTGATTGTCATCAGTTATTATTGGGTCCTTTGACTAGCCAGACAAGACTACTTTGGATCCTTCTCTTTGGTTACGGCTCATTTTCCACCTGCCTACACATACATTAAATAGTCTGGCTTATTCTTTACATATTCTCCTCTGTCCTCATACACCTGACTACACTGAGATTACCAAACAAATCTTCCTTGCTCAAGTGGTTAACTACTGTACTGCAATGTAAATGTTCAGTGGCTAATTTCCTATTGGTAAGGGTAGAAGAGACTTTTTAGCTATGGTAAACAGCTCTTCTAGGAGAAGGACACTCCTCTAGTCTTGGATAGTGCCATAGCCTCTGTACTATGGTCTTTCACTGTCTTGGGGTAGAGTCCTCTTGATCGAGTATACAGTCGGGCACACTATTCTATCTTATTTCTCTTCCTCTTGTTTTTTCTTTTTTAAGTTTTTATAGTTTATATATGAAGTATTTATTTTAGTGTTGTTACTGCTCTTAAAATATTTGTATTAATTGTTAATTACTTTTCTTGTAGTTTCTCTATTTCATTTCCTCACTGGGCTATTTTCCCTGTTGGAGCCCTCGGGCTTATAGCCTTCTGCTTTTCCAACCAGGGTAAGTAATAATAATAATAATAATGATAGTAATAATAATAATAATAATTATTATGTTAGCACTGACTAAAAGTAGTGGATTAGTAATTAAAAGTAAATGCAGGCTCTTGAAAATAATGAAGCTTGGTAAGTGCTGTTGACTATTTGACATAATTTGAATCAAAAATTTATGACAAAATTTGAGGATAATAGATGGGCGCAAACTGAGACCCTGGATAGTATTGTCTTCAGTATCATTTTTGTCATATTGGATCCCCTGTAACAGGAAAGTTCTTGTGACTACATAGCAGCCTAACACCCCCCCCCCCCCCCCCCCGAATCTAACTATTGGCAAGTCTAGCATGCACGGGGGGTTATTTAGAATGGAACAAATTGGTACAACTGGTATATGTAAATTTTGTATTAGGAAATTTTTTTTTGTCACTAAACTTTATTTTAGTCTGTAGATAATTTTGATGTTTTAGAATTATAAATGATTGGCAAACTGCAAGTTTTTTACTTTTGAAATAATATCGTACTATATATAGTTTTTTATTCACAGATAATTATTTTGATGGCGGACAAACCTGTCTTTTATGATGGTCTTTGAATGGAATGTGTTGTATCCGGTTATAGTGTTCGTTGTCATCATTCAAGATTCAAAATCGGCTGTGTCAAACTCTACACTCAATAATAAGATGAGGCCTGAAGCTTGCAGGATATTTTGCATGGGTAAGATCCTTCACTATGTTCAGATGTCAAGGGTTTTTAATGATAGTAAATATTTTGTTGACTTGAAGCTGAAAAACTCTCCACTAGAAACTGACAAAAGATTTGATGAGTTACTTTCCAAAACAAAAAATACCCCAAGTAAAAATGATCTGAAGACTTTTATTGAGGAACATTTTTCTGAGTCTACCATTGACTTGGAAGTATGGAATCCAGATGACTGGAAGCCTTTTCCAAAATTTACTTATGAGGTGTATGATTTTAAACTGAGAAATTGGGTTAGGGAAGTGAATAAAAAGTGGAATGCCTTGGGCCGCAAAGTTTCTTCGGACGTTCTAGAGAATGGAGATCTTTACTCGCAGATATATGTGCCTAATCCTTTCATAGTGCCTGGAGGTAGATTTACTGAAATGTATTACTGGGATTCCTACTGGATTGTGGAAGGTCTTCTTCTTTCGGAAATGAAAAACACGGCTAAAGGAATGATTGAAAACTTTATCTATTTGGTGAATGAATATGGTTATGTTCCCAATGGTAATCGTAAGTACTATTTGGGGAGATCACAGCCTCCTTTTCTGATTCCAATGGTTGATATATTTTGGAAACACACAAGAGACATAAATTTCTTGAGGTATAGCATTGATGCCTTAGAAAAAGAATTCCAATTTTGGAATAAGAATAGGTCCACCACAGTGACTGTTGATGATGCCGTATACAAGGTATTCCAGTATAAAGTATCAACTTCTACTCCTAGACCAGAGTCATATTATGAAGATGAAAGTTTTGTGCAAAGTCAGGCAAATGCTTCAGAAAAGTCCAAACTATTTTCAGAGATAAAATCAGGAGCAGAGAGTGGCTGGGACTTCTCCTCTCGTTGGTTTATATCGCAAGGAAAACACACAACTGATATGTCTGATATAAATGTTCTCTCTATAGCTCCTGTATGCCTCAACAGCTTGATGGCTTTAAATGCAAATCTTTTGTCTAATTTCTTTGGTGTTTTGGGAAATAAGGAAAAGCAAATAGAGTACAAGGCATTTGCCAAAGCTGTCAACAGTACCGTGAGTCGGCTCTTTTGGAGTGAGCGTGATGGAGTTTGGTTAGATTATAATCTGAAGACCAAGGAGCTTATACCTGGCTTTTATCCTTCCAATTTAGTACCTTTATGGACAGAAAGTTTTGGAGAGGAGAGGGATAGAGATTTTGTTGTTAACCAAGTGATAGCATACCTTGAAAGAAATAAGGTAACATCTTATCCTGGCGGTATTCCAGCTTCTCTTGCTGAGTCTGGTCAGCAGTGGGATTTTCCAAATGGTTGGGCTCCATTACAGTATTTCATTGTCATGGGCTTGCATAAAGCTGGGAGTTACAACAAGCTAGCTAAAGACATGGCATTCAACCTGGCTCGTGACTGGGTTCTCAATGTATATCACACCTACGAAAAATCTCAGCCCCATAACATCTATGAAAAGTATAATGTTTCGGAAGGTGGGACCAGCGGAGGAGGAGGAGAGTACGAGGTACAAGAAGGTTTTGGCTGGACAAATGGAGTTGTGATGAAGTTCCTAAGTATTTATGGCCACAAAATCAAGACTCGGGACACCTATGATGCTGCTCCTGTATTAGTTGGAGCTCTCTTAATGTTAGTGTCGATCATTTCTGTCATTAATTATGCATACAGGGTACATTGTTGTAAAAAGCTTACATGGAATTCGGTTAAAATTGAGGCTTAGAGAAGTCGCTGTGTGCAGTATAATAAACTGTTTTTAACAGTATATGTTCATTTTATAGTTTTAGTACAGTATCTCTTACCTCAGAAGTACCTGAAAGATTAATCTTAGTTTTGAATTGTATTGTGAAAGTATAGGCTGACAGGATTAATTTTTTTATATTGTAGTGTTTGTTTTTCAAATTTAGTAGGTGTTGCTGTAATGTATATCCTTTCAGTATGCCAAATCAGCTAGTGGTATGAAATATTTAGATTATGGTATCAGATTTTAAACTGAAATAGAAGAAAAAATCTTCATTGTCACCAGATCTCTTTGCTTATATATTAGAATTAATTATCTCTGCTAATGAAGAGCTTTTTCCAGTAATTCTCGTCTTCCTTGGTAATGATTATTAGCAACGGTCCTTTTTGTAGTATAATTTCATGTCGGTGCTAGATAGCTTGGTAAGATTTTTGTAATGTGATATTTGGATGTGAAACGTATATATTTTCATAAAACAAATAGTATTTATATAAAAGTTAGATAAGTACCTGTGTTGAAATTTTTACTTTGAAGAAAAGGGGACTTTGTGTATTCTCATAGAAAATGGGTGAAAAGAAACACAGTATTTACCCAAACTCTCATTGTAGGGGCAGTATTTAAGGTAGCGTAAATTCATCTCTGGGTTATTTGTGCTCTTCAAGATCATTTCAGTAATGCAAGTTATTGATATTAATGATTTCATTCAAATTCTGGTAGGAATAAATTTGGTAAACTACTCTACCCTTTTATAGAAACAATTCAATGGTAAAAGTGAAATGATTTCTCATGATTTTATCGAGAAAATGTTTTCGGTGTAATATATCATTACTAATATGGATTGAAAGCTGCTAAAAAAAAGCTGTTCTTGAAAGCACTTAGCAAATTTACAAATTAACATTGTAGCGAATTTTTACATATTGCTTTAAAGATACTCATTATGTAGTTTTGAAATTAACAGTAAAAAGATTAATGTAAATTAATTATGGTCAACCTAGTCAATAACAAATAGCATTTTTAACTAGAACTAAAAATCAACTCATCTTGTTTGGTTTAAAGAAATTATAAAGGGGAAGGTCAAAATATCAAAATGTGAATCGTTTGTTGAAAGTGTAGGATTAGTCGCAAGGTAAATTAGTATGAAATGGAAGCAGGCTGAAGTTGTTTAGGATAAAATGAAGGCGTTATCAGAGCCAAGGACTGTAGTTGAGCTGTTAATATAAACTGGAAAAGTGGATGAGACAAGTTTGTTTATCTGTAACGATTGCCAAATAGTAACTTGAGATGTATCGTATTCTGGTATGACTCAAGTACAGATTTCTGCCACCTTCAATAGGGAAAGCATATTCTTATTAAAAATAATTTATAGGTAAATCATCCTTAAGGGTCAGATGTTGATATAAGAGATGGATCAATACAGAATCTATAATCTGAACAGGTTAAGGGAACCCTTAATAAGATGAATAATTGAAATAGTTCTGAGACCATCACAAAATATGTTTAGATCGGTTGTTAGACCACAGTGTATAAACGCGTATTATCCCTTTTACCCCCAAGGTAAGGTTAAATTTCAAGCACATTTTGCTATATATATATTTTTAAATTGCTCTAACAGCCTTAATTTTTGTCATAGAGAGGTCAGGCTGGTCTCATTCTTTTGGAAAATGCCTGAAGTTTCTCATAAAGTTATAAAAAATATGCAAAAACATGTAAATAAGTGTTTTGCAAGAATGTACCGGTACGTCCATTGGGGGTGAAAGGGTTATAGGAGTATAGGAGGTCTAAAGAATAGGAAAATTGACATTACCTTGATAATATTCGATGAAAATGTACCATAATAATAAAAAGAATATAGAGGAGTAAGAATGCAAGAACACAATACAAAATTATGGGATAAACTACCCCCATAGGAATTTAGATAAATGTCTAGATTAACCATGATTTTTAGTCTGTGAAAGAAAAATTGATCACAGGCTAATCCTTAAACAGAAATTAGACATACTGAAGTACCATTGAAAAATAGAAGTTGTATTATATAAAGTACAGTATTATAATCTTGTGCAGTTTGTGCAGTAGTTTTAGATCTTGAAAAGGCATTTTACTAGTACCATGCATAGGGATTTTATTTCTAATATAGAGGCAGCAGGTACTTTAGAGAATCATTAACTACGTGATATTACTACCATGATACAGTTTATAGTAAAATGTGGTACCGTAGGCATTCCTGAAGCGTTATAGATAAGTGGCCCTTCATCAAAGAGCAATGCTGAGCACTTTTGATTTCAGAGCAGTGGAGGTGGCTACAAAGGAGAGCAGAATGATTAACCCTTGGGATCAACTATGTAGATGTAGTTTTAGCAGCAGAATTAAAGGAAGAAATGCGTGAAATTTTTTAAAGCTGATGAGTGGAATAAAGAACAGGGGGCTAAAAATCAATATAAACAAAAAAGGGTATGTTGAACAAGTAGGAACTTACAGGAGCAATATAGGATATACACATTTTGTAGGTAAATTTGTAGCACTGTATACAACACTACATCTGCTAAAACTGGAATGCAACTGTTTGTTCAGGATTGCAATCAGAAATTTAACTTTATTAAAAATTTAGAAGAACAAAAGGGAAGAGAGGGATGAGGAGTACATTGTTTTTGTGATGGGTATACAGTAGTGTACTTACCTGAAAAATGGAATGGACATTAATGTTCTAATTCCATTGGGTTATAAATCTTGTATTTTAAGGGCAGTCTTTAGAAGAGTTGGATCAACCAAGTTGTACAATATTACTGCTGAACTGCAGTATCCCATAAGCAAAAATAGTAAATATTTTGCCTTCAGAACTAATATGAAATATTTTACCGACCACTTCAATTCTGAAGACAAACAGGGCTCTTTATGAAGTGTTCTTATGTTCTAATTAAAGCAGGAGGAAGGTAAAGTTTGACAGGGGAAGAGACTGTTAGGAATTTACAAGAATTTAAAGGTCTGATGTTAGTTGGGACTAAAGAAATTCAGCAGAAAACTTTATTGCTGTCTACAGTAAGTCATACAAGGCTTTTCTGAAAGTTTTACCCTCACACAAGGATAATATATGCATTATCTGTGCAGCAGACTTTGGCCCATACAAAGAAAATTGAGATGATGTTGAACAAGCTTCTAACTACAAAGAGCTAAGGTTTTTGTGTAGAATGTAGGATTTAAAGTCTGGGTAATAGTCAAATATTAGATAAATGGATCTTGGCATGTTAGGAGAAAGGGAAAGAATCACATTGTGAGAAAATTATTCCGTATTGAAGAAGTAGGCCAAAGATCTGTAGAAAGTCCAAAAAAAGGCACAGAAAAAGTGCAAAGGTGAAGACCTAGACCAGTTGAGAATCCAGGCAGGAAGTGCACAAGAAAGAAGAGAGCTGATGTAACTTAAATCATACAATAGCCTTGTAAATAGGATCTTAGATAATTTTAGTGATGCCTGTGTCCCCTTATTCTCTCTTACAAGGATGCATATACTAGCCACACATCACAGCAAAGTTGCATTTCTTCCCATTAGCTTTAAAAATGGTTAGTATTGAAAATTATTGTTATTGTCTGGATTGGCTTCCAATGAAGTACAGATAACTTAGTGGTTCCAAGCTTTGTTGCTTGATCAGACTTCCTTAAATCAAATCAGATCAAGGATGGAATTGGTAAAATTTAGTCTGCCATTCTTCTTTTACCTTGTTAGTCCTTCTGTATTGTGGAGTCGGCCGCTTGAGTCAGATTTTTCAATCTATTTCTAGTCTTTATATCTTCTTCCTCAAGTCCCACTCCAAGCATGTCCCTCCTCACCACATACATCTATATGATCTGCTGATGCCCCACACTCCTCCTTCCCATCACTGGCATGTTCTTAGTACTCTTGATTAATTCCACCACCTTCCTTCTTACATGGCCATAGCATCTCAGTCATTCATTCAAAATAATCTAAATACTGTATCTCTTAATATATGTTTTGAGATACCATGCGTTGTAATTCAGTGTAGTGAATCCTTCATCTGTTTACCCTCTTTAATGTAGACCCTATCTATGGGTTACCTCAATAATGCATATTGAACAGCTTATGTAATTTATTTATATTTTTCCTAACTTGGTCAATAAAACTGATTTTAGTATTAATAATATAATTTTAGCTATGCTTTATTAATGTGACAATCTCAATGGTTACCTCTGTTCACCCATGTTTGAGAATGTCATAGCAAAAGCTCAGAGCATTCATTTATGCCAGGGTGACACTGTTGAATTTTCTGTGGCCAAAATTGGATTTTTATCGTTAGTTCTCCAACTCTGTGTTGTCTGAGGTCCCTGCCAGACTAGAAGAAACTCTTGACATTGTCGCATGACAACATGCTCTAAGTAGACCTCGTAACATGTTTTCATACATGGTTGTTATCGTACTAGGTCCTGGAAATTAAGGGTTTTTAAAAGCCCCTGCTGGTCATTGTCCAATCCACCATCCCTCAATCTTCAACTTGTACCATGTGTAGTGGAGAAGATTCTTTTAGTGTTTTAAGAGAAATGTCAATCTTCTGTCATTACTTTTAAGAGGTCTTGGCACTTTGGGACCAAGGATTCTAGACTGCAAATGCATTAGTGGTGCAAAAAACTGGGATCGTATAATAGGTTTTTTGGTGGCTGGGAAACTTCATCCTGTAGGCATAAATAGCCAAGTATGAATGATTGTTAAGAAAATCCAGAGCCTGAACTAGACTCCTCTTCAAAAGGGACATTAACTGATCATAGTGAATGTTAGTACTGTACATGGAAGTATCAGTCAACTTTTTCTATATTTTACTTTCAGAATGTTATACACAAAGGAATATGATTGTACTCTACTGACCTTTAGTTGCTTTTTTGGTAAATGTTTACTAAAGGTGTAAGATTAGCTTTTTGTAATCATCTCCCTTTTTCATTGTCAAAATCGCTAGTGTTTGGAGGGATACAAGCATCTGTTTCATCTGGATGTTTACTTGATCTGTGCACTACTTTTAAGTATCAAAATTGAAAATATTGGACCACTTGGCCAATGATAGCATGACCTAAGAATTCTGTGTACATGGTTCATAAAAAGTCTGTCTCCATTAGCCTCCCGGGATTCATTAGCCTTCTAAAAGTTTGGAATTTAGTCATTTGGATTCACTCTGATCAGAGGGTTTTAGATTAACAAATTAAGTTTTCATTACTCCTACAAAAGAGGAGGTTATGTTTTAGAGTTGGTTTATTTATTTTATTTGTCTGTCCGTTTGCAGACCGGATTATGTCAAGACTACTGGACAGATGAAATTTTCACCATAGATAGATCTTATGTCATGGACAACCCCATTAAATTTTGTAGATGTTCCGGATCCGGATTTGCATTTTTCATAATTGTAAAGACAAATTGATGGATTTTGACGAAATTTCCACCTCAGATAGGTCTTAGGGGGACCCCATTAAATTTTGGAGATGATCTGGTAACAGGGCCAGAATCCAGTTTGTCTGTGGACAGGATTATTTATTTATTTATTTGTCTGTGCATCTGTGGTCAGGATTACGTCAAAACTAATCAACAGATTTTGACAATTTTCACCACAGATAGATCTTTTGGTCATGGACATCCTCATTAAATCTTGGAGATGATCCGGAAATGTATTCTAGATCCGGATTTACATTTTCGACACATTTTGATGAAATTTTTACCAGATAGATCTTAGGCCATGGACGATTGCTCTTGTTAAGTAATATATTTCTATACAGGAATATTGATCCTACATTGGATGCCCACTTTCAGTCGCTTCATTTTTGTGATCTTGTTAGATGGACAGTTACCACTGACTTACTGGGCAAGGCTTCACACTGTGTGTGAATAGATGCAATTATCTATTATGCTTTGTTTGTTTATAAGCCTTATTAATTGGTGCAGTATATCTGGTGATATCATAGACCATGATTTATTTTGAAAATTGATAGGTTCATATGAAATAAAGTACAGTAATTTCTTGGGTTATGCTTTCGACTTGCAATATTTTGTTGATGCAATGCAGCTCCCAAGAAGGAATTATTTTTTTGTTACCATTTTATTTTATCATATGTATTCCTATACATACTGTATACTATACAAACCTTTCATCCTTTAAAATGATAAGTGTGTTCAGAGTGCAGGCTACTCTCCACTCTCATGTCAAAGACAATTCATTTCTATCTTTGGCTGCAGTCATTGCTATCGCACTGTTGCTTCCTATCCAAAGCAAGCTATGTAAACAAGAAAGGCAGTGCAGTATCACAGACTCTGTCATATTATTATTATTATTATTATTATTATTACTTACTAAGCTACAACCCTAGTTGGAAAAGCAGTATGCTATAAGCCCAGGGGCTCCATCAGGGAAAATAGCTCAGTGCGGAAAGGAAAAAAGGAAAATAAAATATTCTAAGAAGAGTAACAACAATAAATATCTCCTATATAAACTATAAAAACTTTAACAAAACAAGAGGAAGAGAAATAAGATAGGAGAGTGTGCTCGAGTGTACCCTCAAGCAAGAGAACTCTAACCCAAGACAGTGAAAGGGCATGGTACAGAGGCTATGGCACTACCCAAGACTAGAGAACAGTGGTTTGATTTTGGAGTGTCCTTCTCCTAGAAGAGCTGCTTACCATAGCTAAAGAGTCTCTTCTACCCTTACCAAGAGGAAAGTGGCACTGAACAAATACAGTGCAGTAACCCCTTGGGTGATGAAGAATTGTTTGGTAATCTGTGTTGTCAGGTGTATGAGGATAGAGGAGAATATGTAAAGAATATGCCAGACTATTCAGTGTGTATGTAGGCAAAGGGAAAATGAACCGTAACCAGAGAGGAGGATCCAATGTAGTACTGTCTGGCCAGTCAAAAGACCCCATAACTCTCTAGCGGTAGTATCTATAGCTGTAATGCGATGCCCCTCTCAACCCGGTTCATTCACGGAAAGAGCAATATCATAGCCGACAAGTTGAGTTGGAAGGGTCAGAATGTTTCTTGCATCCCCCAAGCAGCGACAAAGAGCTTGACTTTGTGGGGTTTCCTGACAATAGACATGTTTGTTACAAGCCTCAACAGAAAGCTGCCAATCCACTACTCATCAGTGCCAGACTCAGCAGCAGTACTTGAGGACATGTTTGTATCCATGTGACGGCCTCAATATAAATGTAATTCTGCCCTCTTGCCTTCGCCGAAAGGTGATAAAAAAGGTGCTTTCATCCCAAAACCTAAAGTTGACCCCAGTACCTCTGAAATGGCCTCAAGCAGAATAACATGACCCTCTGCATTTACTAGTAAAGATTTCTAAGAGCTACCCCTGTGGTACAACCTGCTCCGTTAGCCCCAACTGCAGAGCTTCCACAACTCTGTGAAATCTCTAATTAAAAGTGTTATGTTACCATCTTGCTTATGAAGGGGAGGATGGATATGTACAGGCAAACCCATGAAATTGTTTATGCCGTACTAAACAGGCTTAGTGTAAGAAAGAGATTTGTTTTCCAATAGTCTTAGTTGCCTTGACCATGAACCTAACTGTACTTTTGACCTGGTTCACAAGGCATCTAGGGTGCTATTTTCTGCTCCTTATCAGGTCCAAGATTACTGTTTCTTGGATTTTAGCCAGCTAGTTCGATGATAAGGACTTTCTCCCACCTAAGGACGGATCTCCTATTAAAGGACAAAATTTTGTATTTGTGTAGGAATAAATCACAAATTTTGAAAGTAATTTGTTTTTTTCTGAACTGTACAAACTTGAGTCCTTTTAAATCGACGTCCCGCCATCACCTCCCCCAAAACCCCTTTCATTGCGTCTGGGACAAAAAGTCCCAGATGCAATCAAAGGGACTGTTCAGTAAGTCCCGGATGCAATCAAAGGGACTGTTCAGTAAGTTGCGGATGCAATCAAAGGGACTGTTCAATAAGTCCCGGATGCAATTAAAGGGACTGCCATTAAGTCCCAGATGCAATCAAAGGGACTGTTCAGTAAGTCCCAGATGCAATCAAAGGGACTGTTCAGTAAGTCCCAGATGCAATCAAAGGGACTGTTCAGTAAGTCCCAGATGCAATCAAAGGGACGGTTCAGTAAGTCCCAGATGCAATCAAAGGGACTGTTCAGTAAGTCCCAGATGCAATCAAAGGGACTTCAATATACCAACCAGGGGGTGGCATTGGTTTATGGCTTAACTAGGGATAGATCCACTCACTCCGCATCTTGGTGGCATGATTTGTCACAATTATCCCTATGTACAGAGTAGATTATGGCCTCCTGTTAAGGCGAGTTTATTTTGTGAGGAGTGGGAAGGCAGTGTCTTATCCGTGCATTTTTCTTGGCAATGCCCGTGACAATCCCAGAGAGACTTTAATACTGTTGTTGGAGTCTTCTCCAGGATGGCATATTCCAATGAACAGTTGCAAATTTAAATACTATACAGTATTGTATTTTTCCTAGCTTTACAAAGTTAATCTTGCACCCCAACCACCCTTTGTTTCAAGCTGATGGTCAACAGTGAAAGAGTCTTTGACAGGATAGTGGGCTGGGCCTGTCGCTGGCACTTACCATGTTGTTAATGAGGTTATTATTGACTTAAAACTGTTTTGTATAGCTAGGAAAAATGCAAATTGCTTTCAATATTTCTCATTTATATTCTTGAATTACATTATAGTCTTAGTTATGTGTCCACCATAAAGTGTTTTAGTGTCTCAGATTATGACTAGTATTGCATCAGAATAGGCAAGTGACTCTGATGCTTAATTACATTACTGTAGTTAGGTGTGTTTTATTTCATAAAGTGGGCTATAGATTATGACTACATGCTTGATGCTTGCCTGCGGTACTGTCCATATATGTTTAGTTTTGTTGTGACTTTCATCAAAACTAGATACAGTACATGTCATAGGAACAGATCTCCACTGTACCCGAGAACCTGCTATACTCCTTAGGCCAGTAATTGTTTTAACATTTGAGTATTTAACCTTGACATTGAATATATTTCTCCTTTTTTAAGATGTCCCATACTTCATTGATAGTATAGTATTATTGGATTTTTTCATTATGGGAGTGATAGAATAAATTTTTGTACGTAATTGAAGATGGATAATTTTGATATGAATTTTAGTTTTAGAGAGGTAATTTGAAAGAAAAATATGAAGGGTAATTATAAAAGAGAAAATTTGTAACATATTTCAAAATAGTCTTGATATACAGCAAGAAAATGTTGAAATATCCTGGCAGTTAAAATGGGTATTTAGTGATATGCCAGTTAAGTACCATTAACTTTCATTGAACTTAGTAATGTTTTTTTGTGAATTAATGATAATGATACTTTGTTATTCAAAATTACTTTTCTCTATTGCTCTTTGTTCATTAAAACTACAATACTGTGTTCAATATAAACAGATTTTTTTTTTTTTTATAACTGCAGTTATACAGTAGTACAACTTAATATACTATGAATCCAGTGAGCTATTTACAAGAATGTATGGTCTTGCTTATTCTATGAAATATTTAATGTCTTTGATAAAGTAAGTGGAGCACTTTTTCTTAAATTTACTTTAAAATTCCATGAAAAGTGCAAAAATATGTTGTACTGTACTATTTGTTTGTTGGCATGTCATCAATATTTGTATGCAAATGTTGCATGTGATTGTTTTTTGTGCATGAATAATTTTCAGCATTTAATGGCTTTAATTATGAGTTGTGATCAGATGGATAACTATGAATATAAAAATATCCATTAGAATGGATATTCACGGTAATTTATTCATTTTTTTATAATTTAGATTGGTTTAACTATAAAATTCAGTCTCATTTATAAATTTATAAGGGTCGCCCAAAATATTTGTTTTCGAATAAGTCGAAAATTTGGATGATGTAAAGTTAAAAAAAAAGTTGTATACAGTAGCTAGGTGTCAAGAGACCAAAGTGAAGGGCTGAAAATTAATACTGAGAGAAATAAAACTTTGTCATTAGAGATGCTGCAAAGATATTTTAATATCTACAGTGTAGGACCTAATGAAAACTAAGCGGTAGCTTCCTACGAGAGAGTAGTAAGTTAACCCAAGTTTAGTTAGCCTTATTTAATAAGACTTTAAACATGATCTTTGCTTTTTCAAAAATTATAATTAGTCATCCAGTCTGTTAGCTGCTTGTAAGGTATTTTGTTATCCTTAGAATAAATTTTGGCTTATTTTTTATTTATCTAAATTTGCATCATGTTGCTAGCACACAATTATGATGTAAACAAAACCCTACCTTTACTGCATTCATTGGTTGTGCAAATGCTCTAAAGTTAAAATTACTGCATGTAGTCTTCATCAATTATTTTAAGTAATTTCAGTAAACCATGTTAGTTTGGGCGGTTTCAAAACCTATTTTGGAATTAACCCTGTAAGATTAAACTGTTACAAGTTTTATTTACTTTTATGACCAGTTAGCAAATGATCAACGGTTATTGAAAAATGTCAACTAGAAAAATGAAAACGGACTATGAAGAATTAGTGATAGAGCGTTTTACTGACCTTCAACATATCAAAAAGATAATTACCAAGGCATAGGAATTTTTAGATAATTCTTAGATAGGCCCTTGGACTAAGCTTTTAAGAGATGAAAAAACATTGAAGCTATTTTTAGGAGTTAATTGTTGAGCATGTTGATGATTTTTATAGAGGTAAATTATTGCGCTGGTTAAAACAAATTGATGACATCAAGTTTTGTGACATAGGACGACAAAACTGGTCCAGAATGGAGTAATTTCTATCTGTTTGATATTTTTTCTAAGTAATAGTGCCTTCGCAAAATAGAAGATAGATCTAAAAAGCTAACAGTACCACTTGTAAGAACGATAATTCAATCCTGAGAAAAATCTTATTACTGTTGTGGAGACTCCCTTATACAAATAGTTCTGATATGTTAATGTTAGATATTTTTGCTCATTGGTCATGATCTTTGTATTTTGATCACAGCTGTAATTTACGCAGTGTGATGGATGTAAGAGTGGTTGTGTTTCATACAACATAAATTGTCTCTGTCAGTATTTTTCAATCTTCATATAGTGTTAAAAGTAATAATCTGTTGTTCAATTCTTCATTGAGTTCATTTTAGAAATGGCAACAGTGATGGTATTAAAAAGAAAATACTGTAGTATTTACTTTCCAGTGATTTATGAAATTTTATGGATTACTCATCCTTTACCTACATGTGATCTTACTCGTATTTAGTCTCTTCAACTTAAATGAATGAATTTAAAACTAGATGTCTCATTAATAAATATGACAGGTAACAATTCTTTATCTGACTGAAAGGTACACATTTAAAGTAGAAAAGGTAATATCTCTGTAATGAGAGATAATGCTGGATGTTGCCCATCTGTAATTTCCAATTCTGCTCACAGAGGAGGAGCTACTAAAGTTACAGTTGTGTTTGATGTTCCTTATATCCTGTATACCTGAACAATAGATTAAACACGTATAGACCTTATGAGAGTATCAGGGACTTTCTGGAAGATTATCTGCCAGGAATTTTATTTTTATTTCTTGTCCTTCTGTCTGGATTTTTTTTTATTTCATTTTTGATCCCCCTGTTATAAAACAAGCCTGATAAAGTTACGAACATTTGAACTACATTAGTGTCCCCTGTTATGTTGGTAAGAAGAAAATATGGTAGCAGGGCCAGACCAGAGTGTGTCTTTTCTAGGCTTCAATAAGGCCTATCAAATCCAAATAGCATAGAGCTGGAAGTACCCTATCCTAGAGTGATACAGAGGTTTATTAAGAGCATCCTTAGAGATACAGTGTTCAGATTGTTTAAAGTATGTAATAAGTCCATCAGCAATACTCAGATACTTGGGAACATGCAGTTTTTTTTTTTATTCAGAATTCCATCATCAGACTATAGAAATTCTCTAAATTTCATAATCTGGAATTCAGACTCAAGGATAGATACAGTATTGGAATATTTATAACAATTTCACAAAAACCATACATTACTATTTTTTCATTAGAATCTTTGTATGTTGCTATACAGGGAGACCATAGACTTGATTAGTTAGTGAAATCTAAGGTAGTAGGTATTTTTGTAGTTGTTATTGATATAAATTTTTTCTCCAAATGGTCACTTCATGCAGATGTCTTCTAATGTACAGTATTAGTTATAGAAAATAATCTCAAGCTGATGACATTGTTTCTTTGCTGTTGAATGTAACAATAGAACTGTATTTTAATGACTTTAATGATTTTAATTTTAACTAGCAATTATTAGAAAAGCATGAAGATTCAGTTCCCCTCTAACCTTTTACTGTTAAATGATCTTCATGAAACCAACATTTTCATTTTGTTATACAGTATATCTTTACATCTGATCCTAATTTTATGAGTCTTAAAGTTGCAATCATCTATCTTTTACCCAGAACCATCAGAATTCAGTTTTATCTGTTACAATACAGTATGGTGTTTTCCATCGGATGTAATGGTGATTTTTTTTTAATTGATATATCCTTATAATTCAAGGTCTTACCATTTGAATACTTTTGCCTTAGGTTTTTTTTATTTACTGTTTTCAAATTAGAATATGATGACCTCAATATAAGAACTTTTATGTTTATACTTTTTGTAATTTTTGTTACATTAGCCACTAAAATACTGTAATGGTTCTATTGTTATTTACATTATTGAATTTAATGTTGTAAAGATTTTTAAAGAAAATTTTTAAATGGTTCCAAGGGCAAATTGTCTTGAAGTTAGAACATTGCTGAATTTAAGGCAAGGAATTGGTAGAGTTAAAATTACCATTTGAATTAAATCATTTCTCTTTTAACCTGATTTTTCTGTGTTTTATATTTTATGAATTGATATGGTAGAGAGTTAGATGTGTTGTGATAAGTTATTTTAATAATGTAACTTTATTTTGAATTGTGATCCTTGCTCTTAGGTGAATGTATTAGTTTGGTTGTTGTGTATTTTTAGAAATTATTGTATATGTCAAGTAATTGGTATTTATATTTTGATTATGATTTTAAGTATCTAATTGATGCATTTTTAAACATTAGGTATGGTTTTATCTTTTTAGTATTTGTTTTCTGGTGATGTTTAGACCTTATAACCATGTAGGTACTCATTGCAGTACACTATACTGTATGATGTTTATGAATATAAAGTACCTGTTGTTACTGGTGAATGTTTTGGTTACGATGCTAATCTTGAGTAATTATGTGTCTTATTTGAAGTTGAGATGTAGATTTATGGTCAACTTTGCCTTGTGTAAAATAGATTATGAAATTAGAACCATAAGAAATAAATATGATGGATTAAACAAACATTATCTTGTGTAGTTTCTTACTCAATTTAGTTGTATACTGTACAGAAGGCTACCACCTGGATTTAATGTATCTTTCCTTGAGCGAGGCCTGTAAACCAAAGAAATTTTAGGCATCATAGGTTTATTTAGTTGTTTGAATGGTGGTTGTGTTCAGAGTGCTTCGATGTTTCCTATATATCCTTTGTACTTATAAAAGGTTGTTATTCTTTGTGGATCAGTGTATTTAGGTTTGAGTGTTTGGAAGGAAAAATAGAGCAAGGATATAGAATATAAGGCTAATTTTCACCATGGAAAGGTAGAAAAGAAAAATATATAGATCTAAAAGAAAACTATATAAATTTAAAATAAAATTTATCATTTTTACATGAACATTGCAAGTTTACTTGCTCTAAGGGACTGTCCGTTTTTATTAATTTATTGAATTCATATTCTATTGGTTGTTGAAGGATTTATATAGTTCATATTATTATGGTTGTGATTTAGTCTTTTTGGGTTATTTTTTGTCTTTTTGGTACTGTACAGTATTATATAACTATAGATAGTTATAATCACTGAATTCTATAGACTTTAAGGTAATGAAGTGGACTTGCTCAGGCATTTAGATAAAGCTTTGTATGATTCTGTAAGCTTTATATTTGGATCCTTATTTTTATGAAAGGTACATAGATTTTGTTTGTTGTAGTTTTTGCCATTTGCTTTAACTAGGAATTAAGGAAATGGAAGTAGCATTTTTCTGGGCTCAACCTGTATCGCTCCGTAAAATGCTCCTTATAGCACCATTTCTAAGGTATAAATACTGCACTTGGCGACACAGGTCCCTCACCCAGAAATAGATTTTTCCTTTGTCAAAATCCCTTTATAAAGTATCCATGTGTTCTTCCTTATGAGGTCATCTTAAATGAACTCAAAATATTATCAAATTTATATACAGAAAATATTTTTCTTGATGGACCAAGCCACATTAAGTGGGTTCCTATTTGCTCTTTTTATAAACTGTATTTTTATATTCATTAGGTATATAGTAGATAAAATTCCTGTTAGAATGGGTCAACTAGTTGTTCTTTTTTTATGATTTTCCCACAATATGATGTGATGTTTATCAATATTGTGGTTGCTGAAGTAACTTTGCATGATGATTTTATGATTTTCCCACAATATGCTTCGATATTTACTGATGTGATTGCTTAAGTAACTCTGCATGATTTTAATTCACATGTTTACTTTTTCTGCCTGCCTGTTTTTGTGAGAAGACACTGACGAGTGTTTTTGAAATTCAGAAGTTTTGCACGATTTAATTCTGATTAAAGATTGTAACTTGATTTATCTGTTTGTTGCTTTCTGTGTTTGCCTGTTTTATTTACACACATAGTTGTTTAAACTTTTTGTACTTATGTTATTGCCATTTGATTGCAGTATTAAAATTGAAGCAGGTTATCATTTCCAGAAAGGGATTTTGCAAATGCCAAAATTGAAATGAAAATCAAAAATATTCAAAACTCTTTGAATTGCTGAGAGGTTGTAAACTTTCGAAGAGAATAAAAGTTGCTAGCATGCCCTTTCTTGTTTTTGCTTGCTAATGCTTTAACATATGAATTCTTTGTTTTTTTATTTGTTTTTGAGAGTTTTAGATAAAGTATATACTGTATATGTATATATATATATATGTATATATAGTGTGTATATATATGTATATATATAGTGTGTATATATATGTATATATATAGTGTGTATATATATGTATATATATAGTGTGTATATATATGTATATATATAGTGTGTATATATATGTATATATATAGTGTGTATATATATGTATATATATAGTGTGTATATATATATATATATATAGTGTATATATATATATATATATATATATATATATATATATATATATATATATATATACTGTATATATATATATATATATATATACTGTATATATATATATATATATATATATATACTGTATATATATATATATATATATATATATATATATATACTGTATATATATATATATATATATATATATATATATATATATATACTGTATATATATATATATATATATATATATATATATACTGTATATATATATATATATACTGTATATATATATATATATATATATATATATATATATATATATATATATATATATATATACTGTATATATATATATATATATATATATATATATATATATATATATATATATATATACTGTGTATATATATATATATATATATATATATATATATATATATATATATATATATATATATATATATATATGTACATATGTATATATATATATATATATATATATATATATATATATATATATATATATATATATATATATATTTATGTACATATGTATATATATATATATATATATATATATATATATATATATATATATATATATATATATATATATATATATACACAAAATTATTGAACTGTTGTGATTGTTTTATGCTCCTTGAAATATTTATTTCTTAAGTTTGAAATGATTTAGAATTGATATATTTATGTAATGGAAAAAGGTGAAATATACTGAATTTTTATAATATATTATTTTTTCTTTTCCTCTTTTTTTTTTTAATTTAAAGTAGGAAATATGCACATATATTAGATATTTGTTCTTGCACAAATACAAACCGGAGTTTGTATAGCTAGGAAAAATACAAATGAAAAAAATTGTGATATTTTGTTTAAGAATGTAGCGATAATTGCAACTTAGATAAGATTTTAAGAGCTTTCATTTCTGAGCCTTATCAAAAGACCACTGCAATTGAGATCATTTCATTTCAGTTTAGTCGCTTACTCCAAATTGAAGTGTAAAACAATTAAGGCTATTTGTTTGTTTGTACTGGGGACAAAATTTATATTGTACTGTACTAACAAAGTTGTCATAATTTACAAAAGGTATAATGTTAATCATTCCTTTGAAAGAATTCAAAATTTTTTTGACTTCACAAGAAATCACAACTTGCTTAACAATAACCGATATCAGAGTTAAGGCGATGCTGGCCAAAGGCATTTGCATGAATGGATATGAAAAGTTTTTGTCATTACTTTAATGCAATCTATAAGCTGTCTGGTTTCCATTTACCATTCTGAAATCACCAAATAATTTTTAAATGTAGGTTATCAATCTTATTCTGAGAGCTCTATAAATATTAAAGAGCCTCATTGTTGTCGTTATACAGTATCTCAGGATAGCATTAAGCTTAAAGTTGGTAGTGTATTAAAAAAGAAAAAAATTATCTTTGGTTCAAATGTATTTTCATGAAAATTTTGATTATTGGCTCTTGATATTCCTGTGACAAGATAATCTAGTTGTACACTATTTTGTCCCATAGTCTTTACTATATTGTAAACTATTTTAAACCATTGCAATTCTCTTCCATTGTCAGATTTATCATATTGATTCATTACCTCGGAATAAGCATTTAGATCCAAATGTTGTTTTGGAAGTCCGAAGTCCAGAAAAAATGCACCACAGGCCCAAAAAAACATTAAAAGCTCTAATCTAAACTATCCTCCCAAAACATGCTAGAGTAACTGTAATATCAGCTGATCAGTACGTTACTCTGTATGCCGTTCAATGAAAGCCATTTACATTTGCTATAAAAATTGATGTAAATGACACTAGTAATGATTTGCATGTAAAACATTTTGGTCACATATATACCTCTTGTTTTTTTACTAGTTGAGCATCAAGTTTTGTTATTTCTGTCCAAATTGCAACGCATGTCCTGTATTGAAGTTAGCTGTGGTTAAGTCTTTTATGAAAAAGATACTTTTGACATAAAATAGTTTTATTTGTGAGGGATATTGTACTTGAGCCAAAACATTCTACGTACCCCATGCTTGATTTATCTCATTAGAAATCATTACCAACAGCTTGATGGTTAAAGTTTAATTTAGTTACACTGATTTAGAAGAATTATTATCTCTTTGAACTGAACAGTTTTTTCCCATGGATTTAAAATGAGCATACCATGTCTTATGTTGAGCTCAACTTGAAGATAATTCCATAAACTTTTCTTTTCCCAGTTATATGAAGCCCCTTCTAGTGTTTGTAGTTCAGTACAGTACGTTTACTTTTAATGACCTTGATTTTGAGACATATTGGAGTATTTATGTATATTTTTTTTTTTTTTTGCATTTGTAGTCCTAATTTTTACAAACCTCAAAATTTGACTGCTTTGGAAGAATTTATTTCAAAACCTGTATAAACTTCCTCCATTAAAAATTTAGGCCTTTCATCTCTTGTAGGGCAAACACTGCCTTGTGTTTATGATTTAATTGCAAGCCAAAGAGAGTAGTTTAAAAATTACTCAAATCCAACTTTTAAGAGTATATAATATTTCTGATAAGAACTGAATTTTTTTTCTAAGTCTTGTACTAGATAAATTTTATATTTTCGTTGACTTGTTCATACCAATTGTGAATTTCCAAGGGCTTATGATAATTTTTCTTTAACTTGAAGCCTTTTCTACTCTTTAATGGGCTTTTTCTTATTGTTGTAATATATTAACCCTAGAAGATTTTGGCAATGCGTAACAATATTTACAAAATAAAATGTTGGCCCATATTTTGGAATTAAAAATCTGGATGTGTGAGAAATTTATTACTGTTTTCTTTGTTTATAATAGATTACCATTAAACTAGTTTCAAGTAAAGTTGAGTCTAGTAAATAAGGTGCATAATTAGGCTATATCAATAGATTTCCTGAATTTTTCCTTCACTATCCCATCTCCATCCCAATGTGGGTATCAACACTATGAAACCATGAGAGGTTCCTAGAAATGAACTTCTATACTTGCCTGGCATTCATATGAAATTCCTCCTGCCACCCCATTGACTGGTTATGTCAAAGAGTTTTGAACTAGTGTTCGACTTCAAGAATGAAAGTCAAAGGGATCGGGTTCACCCCCACTGTGGAATTTCTATAAACGGCTATATAATGCCATTAGTGTGCTATACTAAGGGCAATTACAAGGAAAGAAATCATATTTTTAGTTTTATGCTAGAAGTCTCCATTTAACTAGCTTTGAGAGGAAAGCTATATGAATACCCAAATGCTTAGTTGTGCTGTGTGTTTTATCAAAAGTCAGTTCCACTTCTAACATAACTGGTGGCCAGATATGAGCTGTTCTGGAAACAATCCCAGAGTATCCGAAGAGACTGAACGCAAAGTTACATCAAACTTCAAGCTAGTCGAGTTCATCAGAGTTGATCTAATACATCAGGCAACTTAGAAACTTTGTCCCCATTAGCATTTTAGTCTTGGACTCTCTTCATCAAAAAAGGCAGCATGTTTAACAAACGTGGGATCTAGTTTTACTATACTATATATCTTGATTAGTCAGTCATACATACTTGGCATATAATGACAGGAGCTTCCTTTTTCTAGTTCCTCACAGGACTGTACTAACTTTCACTCGGGAAGCTTATCTGGTGTGATACAAACTTGTAACAGTTTGGGTCATCAGACATATACACATTGAATGAGGGAACAACTGAATGATAGGTAGTTATTGGTAATGTCTAACAAGAATTATGATGAGTAAGCCGAACAAGTAGGCTGCTATTTAATGGTGGTCATGAAAGTTCAAACTTGGAGCAAATATTTTTATATTGAACAGGCTAATATGAGTCTTTTCATAGTTTATATATGAAATACTGTATTTGTTTTAATGTTGTTAATGTTTTTAAAAAACATTGTTAATTACTACTTATATCGTTTATTTCCTTATTTCCTATCCTCACTGGCTATTTTTCCCTGTTGGATCCCTTGGGCTTTTAGCATCTTGCTTTTCCAACTAGGGTTTTAGCTTAGCTAGTGATAACAACAATAATAATACATTTTCCCATAAACTACTTGATAGGTTACTAGTTTTTCACCTGGAAAAAGTAATAACAGGAATGCACTATAGGCTTCAGAGAGCAAGTAGGTTTCTGTAAAATAAAAAGTTGTGGACACTATAACCGCCTTTCATATTGGGGATTCTAATATTCTAATGTTATGTTACTTTCAAGTCAATCCACGTAGTAAAAGAAACTACTACATCTTTCATTTGATAAAATATATATTTTTGGGTGTTGGATTGAGGTGCATGCATTTATTTCATCTTCAACTAACTAGACAATCTAGATAGTGTTTTTTTATGCATTAGGGGAAGTCCTGGCAATGCATAGTTCATTTAAATGTTTTTCTAGTATTCCTCTCATTTTATATCTTAAAGAACCTTAGTGGTACCTAAATTATTATTCTTTTTAACTTAAACAATCTGACTTAACTATTGTATATAAGTGTGTTCACATAATTTTCTAGCATACTTTACTTTTATGCACTGCAGGATATCCAAAAATAAAATCTGTTACTTGACAAGGACAGCTGCAAAATCAGATTAAATTCTCTCTCTCTCTCTCTCTCTCTCTCTCTCTCTCTCTCTCTCTCTCTCTCTCTCTCTCTCTCTCTCTCTCTCTCTCTCTCTCTCTCTCTCTCTCAGTAAGCAAATTAGTACTGCAGTTTGTATATCCATCATTAGCGAGCATCCAATTTTCATTTCCTGTATTTGATTGCAAATTAATTGTTAAAGCAATTAATGAGAAACCATTTCTTTTATATTCATAAGATATCCTTTCTTGTTAGTTGAAACTGATTCTCCTGGAAATAATCCAATTTTGTCATTTGATTTACTGTGTACATTTTGGTGTATTTATGCTACTGTAATTTTGAAATTTATTTAGAAATGCTTTTGTTTAGTTTTCAGTAACTATCTTGAAGTGTCACTAATTTACTTATTCTCCTTTACTCTCCCCCAGCTTGATACCTTTGCAAGATTCTACCCACCACCTGATTTGTAAACAAGATTATTATTCAAGAAGCAAGTGTTTAGCCTTTTATTAAGTAATTCCAGCCTAGTAAGTAATATAAGTTGGATGTTTTAGACAAATCCTTTTATGGATAACAGAATCTAGCAAAGTGCACCATTTCTAGTAAATTCGTAGTATTGTACTGTAGTAATATTTCCCCAGCTTCTCAGGATAATCCATTGGTTCCTTGTTATTGGCTAGTGACATTTCATTTAACTCCAATTTCTATATAGGATTTGGCTTTTAACTGTATTTATATTAAGGTAAGGTTGATTTTTTGTTTTAATGCTCGAATGTAGTTACCATAAGTTTCACAGTTTTTCTGTATTTTTAGTAAGGTAGTATTTCTAACTTTTGTAACTTTGTTTTATTAATCGTGTTTCTCTCCCACATGTCTGTTCCTGATAACTGTGGATTTTAAATCAAACTACCAAACATTTTAATAGGGAAGGAGTGTAGATCTGTGAAAGAGATACAGTATTTAATATGAATCCACATTGAAAGGATTTATAGTTGTGAGTAATGGGATTAATACTTTTAAATATTTTCATAATTTGTATGAATATAATTCAGGACCAGAAGACATGAATTAAGGAAGTCTTTTTATGTCTGCCTAAATATCAGTCTATTATAAATATTTTCTTGCATACTTTTTCCTCAATGGAAGAATATTCGTGTGATGCAATGAAGTTATCGATTGTGTATCTACGGCGAAAATTTCGCTTGCTACTACATCAGCGAGGATTTTTTTTCTTTGTATTAGTAGTAGGAATAGTGATAACTGTGAAATTTTTAACGAAGAGTGAAGGAATAGAAATACAGGAACATGATTCTTGCATTGTTTCCAAAGAACAAAGGGGATACCTTTACCCCTTGCTCTCAACCGTATCTAATCTTCTCACTCATATGTCAATAACTCATTTCTTATGCTATGATTCGCTATGGGGAGCAGTGCAAGAATCTGGACCTTTGCCCTGGGATGCACATGGTCACTTATGTGCCCTAAATGAAAAAGTTTCGGCTCATGATGAAGCAGACTTATTACGTGCATTTAGAAGGCGTGGTCTTGCTTTAGAGTACAGTTCGGCTGAAGGTGAGTACATAATTAGAAATTCTTCAACTGTAACAGACAAGTGGGAAATTCCAACTGTACGAATTGTTCTTTTTGAGGAAGATGATCGTGTTCACATGCTCAGAAGGGTTGGGTGGCGACGTCGTGTCCTACCGCCTGACTGTGATGCCCATCCTTCATTGCAGTGTTTTCCTCCCAGACTGGCAGCTACACCTCTTCCTTTAAGGGCATTTGGGCCTCTTTCTCTTCCAGCTCCTCGAGAAGATATGGACTTGCTTAAGTTTCATTATCCCGAGACTTGGTGGCGGCCTCTCCAGCCACAATGTTGAAACTTGTTAGTAGAAGTAACATTTAAAAGTTTTGTTTCATTTGAGTAATTATTTCTTATATCAAGCTTATGTTTAACTCATACAAAAGAATGTTTTTTGGGAAATCATGTTTATAGCAAATATTCATAACAGGAGTTTGTGACTTTTAAAAAATCTTTCTACTAAAGGTTAATGGGTTTTCTTTACTTGTAATATTTTACAAATCTGATTCCCAGATCTCATTCATGATATTGCAAATTACCAATAAGTTCAAAGAAAGAATATTGTTTAAGAAAAATTATGTATACAAGTAAAGCCCTCCATGTTGATAAATACAATACAGTACTTTATATTTTTGTAGCTTATGAATAATTTCTGTTAGTGTGATAATTTTAAAGGTTTATAGTAGTACAGTTAGGTATAGATTACTCATGAACCTTAATCTATGCCATGACTACAAAACTAATGCATAATTTTACGTTGAATGCAGTATATCATATTTGGGGGCATTCAAGAAATAAGAAAAATTTCGAAAGATCAATTGATCATCATTGATAATTGTATTTAGGTCTTTCCTGGTATATGTATGTGTATACAATATATATATAATATATATATATATATATATATATATATATATATATATATATATATATATATATATATATATATATATATATGTGTGTGTGTGTGTGTATATATATATATATATATATATATATATATATATATATATATATATATATGTGTGTGTGTGTATACAGTGTATATATATATATATATATATATATATATATATATATATGTATATATGTGTATACAGTGTATATGTATATATATATATATATATATATATATATATATATATATATATATATACTGTGTATATATATATATATACTGTGTATATATATATATATATATATATATATATATATATATATATATATATATATGCGCAGTACAGTATATATAAATCACGAAAGCTGACCCTTGATGAGCGAAAAGTATGTATTATAGCTGCAAAATGAAAAATTAGAAGACTTCATGGGAGTTAATACGTTCGTCTGGTTAGTGCCACTGATGGACTCACGGTGAGGATAAATATACAAAGATACCATATTTATACAGGAGAATGGAACCCCTCAGCAGTCAGTTTCTTGGTGATTCCAGATAAGTCCGATTTCAGAAAAGAAGTTAATACAGGATTAACGAAAAACACACCAGAGCTTAGGTTTAAATTTTGACCTTTGTTACAGGCAATTAAGGAGGATTCAATAATATTTCTTTGGATATAGTCATTAACATGGATTATTGTACTCCCCTTTGACCAGCTGACTCCATGACATAATCCTAGCCCAGTGGGAGGACCATCTTTTGTTGTTTTCGTTCTGACAGAAATGCCTCTAAATGTTGGGCTGACCTAAAACAAATTACATTCTTAACAAAAATAAAATATATATTATCATCATTTCCAGAGTTATTCTTAACATGTTTTTTTAAAGTACAACTATATTTGAAAACTACCATTATATCGTTTGACATCTTAAAAGTTTTAATGAAATGGCAAAGTACACTATACAGTATTATTCATTGCTTCCATTTTCTCTAACTGGACAATATAAAAAATGTTCTAAGCTCTATTCATACAGTCTTCTAAAGAATATTTGGGGGGGTAGCAGAGATTGTTAGTAGCAGTTTCTTCAATTTTATTAGACTCATTCCCTATGTACTGAGGGGTGCATATTCTGAGTGCCCTATGGTATAAAGAGGAAAATACCGAATACTGTACTTTAAATTTTAGTGGCTTGAATTGAAATGTATAGTATATGAAAAGTTATTGGTAGGCTTTTTATATATGAAAAATTTGAATTTTAAATATTTAACTTAGCCGGTGAATATATAGCTGCAACTCTGTTGCTCGACAGACAAACTCTACGGAAAAAACTCGCCAGCGATCGCTACACAGGTTGCGGGTGTGCCCAACAGCGCCATCTGTTGACCAGATACCCAGCTCTTATGTAAACAAAGACTCAATTTTCTCTCTGTCGACGTGTCGACAAGACGTACTTTACTCGCTGTTGCTAAACTGGAGTTTTTCACATCATATTGGTGAAGTACTATATTCTGGTTTTGAGCTTTCGTAATGCAGGTGTTTTATCTTCATCTTAAATCTTGAACTCGTTTTGGATAGATTTAATTATGGTGACAAAGAGAGTATGGACTTTCTTTCACTTTTAAATGGCCGACCCTTCCCTTAGACGGAAGTGTGTTTAGGCTTTTAGTAATTTTCTTATCACGTTATAAATTATTTATAGATTTTCCTCTATATATTTTATATCTCTCCGCCTTTATTAGGCCTCTTCGATTAACTTTCCATTTATTATAAACATATAAAAATAAATTTTAATGTTTTGTTTATATGCGACCTTTCCTGAGAGTAGGCGGTCCTAACTTGGAAACCGAAGTTAATCAACGTTGAGCCCTTTATATCGTAAATAGCTTTTAAAGAGCTAAGGATTTAAAACTTTTTAAATGTAATATTTTATGAAAGAATTTCTTTGATAGTCTTCGTACTGTTTTCAAAGATGAACTAACGTTTAGTTTATTTATGCTACGCAGTTGTTGACGTTCAGGACGTTCAACATGCGCTCTATCGTTACGATAGAGAGAGTGTATCACGGTTTCACTTTGCAGTAAGAGTAAATCGATTCTGACGTTTTGTTCATTCTTTCTTAGCTTAAATGTTTTAAATTCTATTTTAAAGGAACTTTTTATTTGAAAAACCTTTCAGTTTTTTCCTTTAGTCAAATAACATGTTTTTTTGACGAAATATAATTGGGTTCTTCTCTTAGGTGCGAAATCAAGAGAGAAAGAGAGAGAGAGATAGAGACGGAGGGAGAGAGAGGAGAGAAAACGTTCCGTTCAAGCGGGTAACGTTGTTCTCGAGTTACTCTCGTCCCTAGTCTCTGTACGGGGAGGAAGGATAAAACGTTTTTAGTTTATTCTCCTCCCCAGGCTATGTGTGGTGAGAGATTGAAAACGTAGTTTATATGAACTAGTGTTTAGTCTCTTTCCCAGCCACTGAATTTTTTATCTTAAAATATGTTTTCTGTTTTTTTGCTGGTATTAATGAGCTTGCATTATACGACTGATTTCGCAATTACTACCTTTTAATGAAGGGTAGAATTGCGTGTTTCAGGTAGAAATCAGTAAAAGTTTCAATTTCAGTGAAATAAGTGCAAAACAGAAAATCGAAGTGATAAAGTGATATGCGCAAAGTATTAGAGTGTTGCGTCCGAGGGTTCGTCTGTTCGTGCCTGTCGTTCACCTAGTCCGGGACCTCTTGCAAGCTCCCAAGCCCAGGGGAGAAGTAATGTCGAACGACTTATGGGTTCGAGAGGCCTTGATCAACGAACAGATGTTTCCCTCTATGGTATCGGGTGTATCTTACCAAGATCTCCCCTACCATAAGACGAGAGAGACATTTTTTCTCCTCGTCATCCGAAGGCTTTTCGCATAAGAAACCTGTCACAAGGTTTCGAAGCCCTTAAGCGAAAGTCAGTCCTTTCAGGACAGGTCCAGCATCCTGGTTACAGCCATTAGGACAGCTCTGACCCTATGCAGTCATCGGATAACTGCTCGCCGCCTAACAAAAGCGTAACACAGACTCCGAGAGTCTTTTTTGTTAGCAAAGTGTTGCGGTCACAGACGTTACCCTCGTCTCTTACCACAACCATTTCCGTTGATCCTTAATGGGTTGTATGGCAAGACATGCAGAATATGCTTGCCTCCCTTATGGAAGACTATTCTGCCGATTAGTCCGTTGAGTCTAGCCGTTTATCTCATCGATATCCTGGCTTTCAGCCAACCTAACGTTCCTTTGTGCTTCCTGTTGACGTTGGCGTAGCTAAGTCACGTCAGTCAGGTTGTTTAGAACCACACTCGATGCGGTCTAGTGTGGATTTTCAGCCGCATTTGGACGTTAGGCCACTTGCTGATGCTCCTGTTGACGTTCAAGACGTTCGCTAACAATCGGAGTTGACTTGTTTTGACGCTGTGCGTCAACCTCCGCATTCTAGAGTTGTTTTGACTGCTCAGTCTAGGCAGTCAAAGCAGTCTCGAGTGGACGCTGTGCGTCCTCACGCACCTGTTGTGGTTGACAGTTCAGTTGTTGACAGTTCACAGACTGTCAAGCAGTTACATGACGTTGCGTTCTGGTCCGCTACTAATGCACCAGTGAGTGTGGACTCTGCTTGTAAAGCATTGCCACCACGGTAGGTCTCTCCCTTGCTTGAGACTCAGCTTTTATCGGACAAGGTTCCTGTAGATGAGGAAGTTGCTGTTCCCCCTCCTACTGATATTTGAGGACTCTGTCAGATGGAGAGGAGCCTAAAGCTGCTTAGCCCCCTATGGACTTTAATTAAATCATGATGATTTTTTTTTAAAGGATCTTTGTCCGGATCTTTTTGTAACTGCTGCTCCTCGTTCGCCTAAACGTCAGAGCTTACACTAGACCTAGCTACTTCGAAGCCGTTGTTTTTAAACTAGTGCTCTCTCGCTCTCCTAGAGAGCTTTACGTTGGCTAGGCGACTGGTTTATCACCAGGAGGAGTTTGGGGGATACAGCCTTTGCTTTCCCTTCTTTTAAACTGGCTTATAGAGCGAGAGTCTGATATGACACGAGAGAAGTTCTCGGCTTGGGAGTTCATGCCTCTGCCCAGATAGACTTCTCAAATCTCGTAGACTCTCCCTGGCGCCTGGCCAGGAGACGCTCCAAGTTTTTTACAGGTCAACTTCACAGCTGTTTTCGAGCCTTTGAAGTTTTGCTGTACAATTATGTCATGCATAAACAAGGCTTTCAGGGATGGAAAGCGGTACTGCATCAGTCGCTAACCCCATCTGTTGCCGCACCTGCTCCCGTAGACCCTAAATGGGCTTTGCTGCAAGACATGCAGTCCAAGCTTGCGTCCTTGATAGAGGACTTTAATGCGGAGAAGGTTGCTGCCGAACCTTCTGGCCAACAACCTTCCAACCGGTCGGTTGTGCGCCCTGTTGACGCTGAGGTAACCTTCTCGCGTCTGCCAGTTGAGGTGGTTCCTCCACCGATGCGACCCAGTGTGGGTTGCCAGCCGCACGTTGACGTTAAGCGACGCTCGGAGGTGGTTGTTGACGTTCAGGACGTTCAACAACCAGCAGAGGTGACTTGTTTTGACGCAGTGCGTCAACCTCAGCAACCCGGTAGGGTGTTGACTGCACAACCCAGACGGTCTAGACAGTCTCGGGTTGACGCTGTGCTTCCTCGCGCACCCATGGTTGTTGACAGTTCACAGACTGTGCAGCAGTTCCATGATGTTGCGTCCGGCTCCGTCACGCATGCACCAGTGCGACCGGACTCAGCGAGCCAGACGTTGCCCACTCCGTTGCCGTTTCCTCATCAGTTTTCGGATGAGGAACCCTCTGATGAGGACGTTGCTGAACAACAAGACGATCAGCCCCCAGAATAGATCAAGCCCTGCTATCCATCCAGAAGATGCTGAAGAAGGAACGCTGCTCAGTCAGGCTGTGGATGAGTCTGGTAGGGACGCTGTCATCCGTGGAACAATTTGTGTCACTAGGAAGACTACACCTCCGTCCTCTTCAATACCATCTAGCTTTTCACTGGAAAAAGGACAAGACGCTAGAAGCGGTCTCGATCCCGGTTTCCGAAAAGATAAAGTCTTGTCTGACTTGGTGGAAGGACAATATCAACCTAAGAGAGGGTCTTCCCCTGGCTGTTCAGACTCCCAACCACGTTCTCTTCTCGGACGCATCGGACGTGGGCTGGGGCGCGACACTAGACGGTCGGGAATGCTCAGGACTGTGGAACTCGAGTCAGAGGAGCATGCATATCATCTGCAAGGAGCTGTTGGCAGTACATCTGGCCTTGAATAGCTTTATGTCTCTCCTTCGAGGCAAAGTGGTGGAAGTTAACTCGGACAACACCACGGCCTTGGCGTACATCTCCAAACAAGGAGGTACCCACTCACTGACGTTGTACGAGATCGCAAGGGACCTGCTCATCTGGTCAAAAGGTCAAGACATCTCCCTAGTAACGAGGTTCATCCAAGGCGACTTGAACGTCATAGCAGATTGTCTCAGTCGGAAAGGGCAAGTAATTCCAACCGAATGGACCCTCCACAAGGATGTGTGCAAGAGATTTTGGGCCACTTGCGGTAAACCATCCATAGATCTCTTTGCAACCTCGCTGACCAAGAGGCTTCCAATCTATTGCTCTCCAGTCCCGGACCCAGCAGCAATACATATAGATGCTTTCCTCCTAGATTGGTCACATCTGGATCTCTACGCATTCCCACCGTTCAAGATTGTCAACAAGGTACTGCAGAAGTTCGCCTCTCACGAAGGGACAAGGTTGACGTTAGTTGCTTCCCTCTGGCCCGCGAGAGAATGGTTCACCGAGATACTTCGATGGTTAGTAGACGTTCCCAGAAGTCTTCCTCTAAGGGTAGACCTTCTACGTCAGCCACACGTAAAGAAGGTACTCCAAAGCCTCCACGCTCTTCGTCTGACTGCCTTCAGACTATCGAAAGACTCTCGAGAGCTAGAGGCTTTTTGAAGGAAGCAGCCAGTGCGATTGCTAGAGCAAGGAGAGCGTCTTCCATTAGAGTCTACCAATCGAAGTGGGAAGTCTTCCGAGACTGGTACAAGTCAGTTTCTGTATCCTCGACCAGTACCTCTGTAGCTCAAATAGCTGATTTTCTCTTATACCTGAGAAAAGGACGATCCCTTTCAGCTCCCACTATCAAGGGCTACAGAAGCATGTTGGCATCGGTCTTCCGGCATAGAGGCTTAGATCTTTCCAAACATAAAGATCTACAAGACCTCCTTAAGTCTTTTGAGACCACCAAGGAGCGTCGTTTGGCTACCCCTGGATGGAATTTAGACGTGGTACTAAGATTCCTCATGTCAGACAGGTTGGAGCCGTTACAATCAGCCTCCCTGAAAGATCTCACTCTTAAGACTCTTTTCCTGGTATGCTTAGCCTCGGCTAAAAGAGTCAGTGAGATTCATGCCTTCAGCAAGAACATCGGATTTTCGTCGGAAAAAGCCACTTGTTCGCTGCAACTTGGTTTTCTAGCCAAAAATGAGCTGCCTTCTCGGCCTTGGCCTAAATCTTTCGATATTCCCAGCTTATCGGAGATCGTAGGCAATGAACTAGAAAGAGTCTTATGCCCTGTTAGAGCTCTTAAGTTCTATTTAAAGCGTACTAAACCTTTACGAGGCCAATCTGAAGCTTTATGGTGTTCAGTTAAGAAACCATCCTTGCCTATGTCAAAGAATGCTTGGTCAGACTTTATCAGATTGTTAATACGAGAAGCTCATTCACATCTGAGTGAGGAAGACCGAACTTTGCTTAAGGTGAAGACGCACGAAGTTAGAGCTGTAACAACTTCCGTGGCCTTTAAGCAAAATATATCTCTGCAAAGTATAATGGACGCAACCTATTGGAGAAGCAAGTCAGTGTTCGCGTCATTTTACTTGAAAGATGTCCAGTCTCTTTACGAGAACTGCTACACACTGGGACCATTCGTAGCAGCGAGTGCAGTAGTGGGTGAGGGCTCAACCACTACAATTCCCTAATTCCTTATCCTTTTAATCTGTCTCTTGAAATGTTGTTTTTTTATGGGTTGTCCGGAAGGCTAAGAAGCCTTTCGCATCCTGGTTGATTTGGCGGGTGGTCAAAGTCATTTCTTGAGAGCGCCTAGATTAGGGGTTTGATGAGGTCCTGTTGTATGGGTTGCAACCCTTGATACTTCAGCTCCTAGGGGTCGATCAGCATCCTAAGAGGATCGCGAGGCGCCGTAAGGAAGACGTACTTAAAAGGCAGAGTAATTGTTCAAGTCGACTTCCTTACCAGGTACCTATTTATTTTGTTTTTGTTATTTTGATAACTTCTAAAATGAAATAAAAAACTCTTAGCTCATAAAATGTAAACATATATTACTGGTCTCTACCCACCATCCTGGGTGTGAATCAGCTATATATTCACCGGCTAAGTTAAATATTTAAAAATGATATTTTAATTATAAAATAAATTTTTGAATATACTTACCCGGTGAATATATAAATTAAATGACCCTCCCTTCCTCCCCAATAGAGACGCAGTGGGACGAGGAGAAAATTGAGTCTTTGTTTACATAAGAGCTGGGTATCTGGTCGACAGATGGCGCTGTTGGGCACACCCGCAACCTGTGTAGCGATCGCTGGCGAGTTTTTTCCGTAGAGTTTGTCTGTCGAGCAACAGAGTTGCAGCTATATATTCACCGGGTAAGTATATTCAAAAATTTATTTTATAATTAAAATATCATTTTATCTGTTTGTCTATCAAAATGTATGAAGTCAGGATATTGTTAGTTTCTTCCTTTTCTATAGTAAATTTTATGGATGGTACCAATGAATTAATGATTGCAACAAAACACTTAAGAATAAGATTTTCATCTAGAATACCCAGAATTATCAACGCAATGATGCCAAACAATTTGTGAGGACCAAACTAATTAATGTACATAGTTTCAAAAAGTTCCATATATATGTTGGATAAAAGAGGGAACAAAGGATTACCCATAGCCATATCCAAACACTTCTTCAAAGTAATTGCCATGAAAACTAAATTTACACTTTTTCAAAGTAATTGCCATGAAAACTAAATTTACACTTTTTAATACACCTTCAAGTGTTTAAGAAGAGTATGGGTTGGTAAAGGTAACTCATAAGAATATGAAATATCAGACAGGAATTCATATAAATCATCAACAGGCACCTTTGTTAATAAGGACGTAGTATCAAAGATGAGTAATCTCTGTAATTAGATGTTAAGTTCATATTTTGTAATTTATCGCAAAGATCAACTAAATTTTTTATATGTAAGATAGGAACAGATCCTAGAATTGGAAAAAAATGAATTAAGTATTTGGTTAATTTACAATTAATAGGTCTTTAAATGGGCTCCACAAAGGCACTAGAAGAGTTGGAAAACCCAAGCCTACATGGCTAAGGAGTTTGAAGCAAGAAGTAAGAGATGATGAATGGAGTACAATATTATTGATTTAAAAGCTCAAGACAGAAAAGCCTTGCAAAATCTAACCAAGGCCCATTGCGTCAATAGACGTAGGAGGAGCGGATGAAGATGATGAGATCGTATTGCACTGATAATTGGTCTTATTGCATTTGCTGGTTTATGGGTTTTAATTAAACCATGTAAATAAGGCAAAGTGATCCAGTAGAAGTTACAGAATCAATTAAGGATATTTTTTTATTTAGAATCAATTTTAAGTTTTGTTATAGCCTTTGATAACATTATCTAGGGTATTTGCTCTTAACTTCAAATAGTAGAAAATGCTTAAATCTAACAAAATAGGGAAATTTATATCCGGTAATACCGTAAAAAGCATTTCCTCACAAATCCCAAAATCATCAGTTCAAAGAAAAATGGAAACTACAGTATAGCATCTGTCAGCTTCTTTCTGACTTTTTATTTCAATAATCAAATTTAATCACAGTAGTTTCAAGGCTGAAGAATTCACAAAAATACTTTTGAGGCAATTTAACTGCCTCTAAATGTAAACCTTTTCTCATAATGCAGTATATATACAATATATTGATAAGCATTTATGAACACCAACTTTGTATATTTTATATTTATACTGTATCTGAGAATTAGTGTTTCAAAAATCTTTACACTCTTTTCATGATAATTGTCTGTAGAGTATAATGGGTTCTTTGTATACTGTAGTTCCTGAAGAAAATGTTTTTGTGTGTATTGTGCATTACTGTACAGTACGCTCTTTTATTATAATCGAAGGCTTGAATATCAATCTTTTAGGGACTGATGTCCCCTCCTTTATTAAATAATTGTGTTGATGAATAGACATTTGTACTGGTACAGTATCACGAAATCTTAAGATTCTTCATTGGCCATAATGATAAAGTTGAAGATGAGATAAAAACTGAAAATGTAAAGCTTTAGTTATAAAAAATATTATCAAGTTGCTTGCTGTGTCCTCGCATCATTATGCAAAGGTATTTCCAATCAAATATTACAAAGGTTAAAAAGTAAGGCTTTGATCAGTGATATATTTTGCTCTTTTTCATGACTTTTGTTCTTGGGCTTGAAATACACTATGATGCATTATATATACATAGTACTATAATGTGTTTAGGTTCATGTTTCATTGTTCATTCCAGTCAACAAGGGTTTGTTTCAGTATTTCAACATGTTTATTTTTAGGTAAACATGGTGTTTGAGTCATTCTTGATACTGGAATTTATAATGCAATCCATGCTTATGGATTTCTACTTTACAGATTTATGATAGTTAAACATTGTTATATTTTTTGTCTGTACAGGATTTTGTGTACTGTACAGTGTCTTAGTAGGTTCAAGTTAGCATAACTTTTGATTCCTAGTACTGTTTATCAAAATTACTTTTTTTTTATTTTATTTATTTATTTTTTGCTTTTTAACCAATGTTCTTTTTTATTTCCATATCTTACAATAATGTACTGTATTCTCTTTCTGGTAGTGTAGTGCAATGGATGTGTGAAACCTTTACCTTGAGATTTTGCTAGTCAGTTTGGTTGTGAGGTATTACTAACAAGTAAAAAGACAGTGCTGTAACTCAGAAAATGAGTAAGAAGACTATACTACACTTTTTAATGGACCATGTCAACTATAGATATAAGATTATAATAATTTTTGCTTTCATTTTAGGTGTAATATCTCAGATAGTTTAAACAATGCACATTGTCTTTTACTTGATATAGTACAGTATACGTAATTACATTTAGATATATCCTGAATGCTTCCTAAAATTGGCTAGCTAACTGTACGGTAAATGGGTAATATTATTGTCAAACTTAATGACTTAGAGAGATCAGCTCATGTAAACTGTCATTGCCACTCTAATATTGATGATGGAACAGAATCTCAAATTGTGTTATACACCACTAAAAAATAACTACTGTATTGGTGTAGAACTGTTGAATGACATTGTTAATATGAGTAACTTTTTTTCCTTGCTACTTTGATAAGTTTCCATAAGTACTATACAGTATGTTTGTTTTATCTCTTTATCGTGTGGTTTTGGACTAGAAACTAGATTTTATGGTGGTGACTTTTGATAAATTGGAGTACAAGATGTTGCTAGTAGATATTCACTAGATGCTTAGTGATATGTTACTTATTGCCAGTTTGTGTTTGTTCATAAGGTATTGATGAGCAATTATAGAGGTATATGCACTGAATAAAGGTCAAAAGATTACATACAGTATCAAAATTATCTTACAAGGAATTTTCTGCTCTTTGTTACCTCTGTTTTAATCCAGTACAATGAAGGTATTAGTCTTTGGCCTTACAGTATATCAATTGTGAAAGTATGTTATATCATGGGAAACTCCTCAAGCATAACCAGCCTTATTTGCAGTGACAAACTCTCCAAGTACATACTGTACTGTATGTATTATTGCATTTTGATGTCTTGAAAACAGTAGAAGCAGAATATCATAGAAATGACTATTCTTGTAATTTTCATTCTTTCTAGAACAATATTAACACATTACAATAATTCTTCTTTGCTTTCTTTTGCAGTTTGGATGATATGACTGCATTTGTTATTGATATTTTCTTTGTATTTTAATTGTATTGTAAGCTAACTCCTACTTTTATTCTTTAAATACTTTTCTCCTAAAAAGTTCATTAATAATCATTAGTGACTTAGGGATTGTCCTGCTGTCTTCCTGCAAGTACAGTACAGTAGTACCTTGGTTTACAAGTGTAATTCATTATGAGAATGAGCTCACAAATTAGAATTCTTGTAAACTAAAACAATTTTTCCCATATGAAATCAAGGAAATTTATTAGATGCACTCCATACATCCATGAATACGCCCACAGTAATACTCCAAGAGAATAGACGAAAGGTGATTTTTGACATAGGTCAGGTTTTATCCCTATAAAGTGACATACGCTTCCCATACCTTACACTTGATAAACATGAAATGTTTCAACATTAAGAATGCTTTGCTTCTGATTCGGCAATATCAATACCCATTTCAGAACGTTAGATCTTCCTTTTTGTTCAGAAAGGTAACTGTACTAATCGTAATTGCTGTAGTATGATTGTACAATTTAAGAATGTTGGCCGCATACATCAAGATTATTTCTTTTTTCCCTATTCCAGTAATCATCTCCTTTTTACAATCTTTCATAGTCATCTGGGCAGTCATTGTCACAGTACTGTTGACTTTACAACACATAACAAAATGTCTTTATGATGAATAATAGCTGTCACAACTCTACAAAGAACTCACAAGCACACCTCTACAAAAAACAGTTTCAAAGACGTGTGCATGAGATGATGCTTCTACTAGGGCTGCTCGAAGAGTGGGCAAGTTAGGCTTTGAGGAAGTGTGTGTCCAAGCTAATGTAGTAATGGGGTAAAGAGACAGAACATTTCATGGGTAGCGCATGGGCCCCTGTGTGACTGATTTCTGCGCATCGCTGGATAGTTTCGTTAGTATTTGTCCACTGGAAATACTCATACAGTGCAAATGTTTTGCCCGGAGACCAATGTATGTAATATTCTTAACTGAATTCAAGTTTATATGCTAGTATTTCAACTTGCTCGTATTCAGGGTTACTCGAAGTCGTAACCCAAGGTACTACAGTACTGTATTCTATCCTATTGGGTTACACTGAGTTTTGCTACTTTACTATCTTATGGATGTAGGTTATAATTAGATGATATATTTTATATTGGTGCATTTTTCTTAAGAAACTTGACATAATACTGGATTTGATTTTGTTATTCTTGAGCAATTGCTTTAGAAATACCTGCGGGTTATTATAACTCTGTAAGTATGCCACCATTTTCCTGGTTCCTGTGCATATTCTATTATTTCTTTGGTATGCTAAAACTAGGGATCTGAAATTCTTTAGATGGTAGTGCTTTTATGATACTGTACACTACTGCTGACTGGTAATTAGTGCTGAGAGGTTACATCTTAAAAGTAAAGAATAGTGCTTTTCTGTTCAACTTTTCTTACTGTTAATGATTCCAACTACTGGTGATTATTATTTATTTACAGCATTTAGTTTTCCCCTGGATGTCTATTGCTCTTTCATCTATCTGTACAGTAATTGATATCTAATATTTTTTTACTTCAAGCTAGATAAGTGTAGACTGTATCTTCTCTTGTTAGTCTGTATACAGTATCATATCATCATCTTATTTGTTACACAGGGTATAGCATTTATTTTACTTTGCTGGATATTTTTAGAAATTGCATACTGTTGTAATTTTTTTTAAATGAATCTTTTACTCATCATTAGAATATATTCTTTCTTCTACTAATACTGTTTATTGCGGCTTTTGAGAAATGGCATTTGTTGTATTCAATTTTTGTGGTGTAAAGTATTTATCCTATTAATACATACAGTCATCCCTTGACATATCAGGTCATTAACTCTCGCAAGTTTATTTTTTTAGGTACTCACGGGTCTCCTTTTTTATAGCTTTTTGTGCCTATATTAATGCAGTCAGCTTCTTGCATTTCATTAAACAGTATAAAAATAAAATTAAAAGACCGTGTACTGTATCTCGGCCTTAAGAGAAAAAGATTCAAAAGCAATGATATCCCTAGTTATGTAACACCAAATACAAAAAATACAGGGAAACACCTTAACAGAAAAAAGTCATTATACATGGGGATGAAAATTCCCTTATATTCTACTGTACAGTACACTATGAAAGAATGTTTCTTTATTCCACTCTTCCCAGTTAAATGACTAAATTCTGTCATGCATTTCCTTTTAAATTAATGATATACTAAGGATTGCTTAAAGAGTTCTCTTTCAGCAGAGTCAAGAGCCAAGCTGTGAACACTGATACTGCTATAGTAGGTCCTCAACTTACAAACTTAATTTGTTCCAAGAAACTGTTTGTAAGTCAAATTTTGATAAATTTTGGCCTTGGGTAGGCCTAAGCTGAATCCCATGCCTATAATTTCCAGCTACAAAAGTCAACAAATAGTTGGGTTTCATATAAAATAGATATCAGGTTATTACAAATGTCATTTTGTTTTCTGTATTAAATGATACAATATTGTTATCTTATCTTTGGTATTTTCATTTGGATTTGTGTTTGTATCTCTTGAATGTTTAAGTTGAGGACCCTCTATTGTTACTGGATGTTCAAGTCTTGAGTAAAAGTTTTTATGTAATTTTCTCTATAATTGTTGATTGCCAGTATATCTAACCAGGAATCACCAAAATATGCATAAGTATTTCTTTTAAGAAGTTTACAGGTGGGATATCCCATTAATGATTGAATACTCCGTATTATGGGCTGCAAGTAAGACATCTTGGTTTGTGTTGTCATTAAGTGGCAGAGGCCAGCACTGTAAAGAGTCAAGTTTGACTAATTGGGCTGGTTCATCTCCTCCCATTTAATAATGATAATTAAGCTGCAGAAGCTATGTTTTTGTGAATTTGATCCTGCAATTAAGCTTGTTATGATTGATGGGCTTGAATTAAAAAAGTTAGATTTATGTTAAGAAAACTTTATTTTTAGTATAGTTACGCAGGTTTTAAATGTTTGAAGAGTTTTATTATATATTGCCACATGTTTTGTATGATGCTTGCTATACCACATTGTAATACATTTTTTCATTAAATGTTGTATTTTATTAGAATTCCTTTTGCTGTTCTGAATTTTGTACTGATAACTAAACTTCAAAAGCAGTTTACTTGGCAGTTGAAAATATTCACCAACTGTGGAATTTTTTGGTTAATTTTGTTTAAATCTTCAGCATAAGTACAATTTGAACTGTGCTCCACTGACACATGATAATTAAGCTCCATAATTTGATTTTTTCTTTTGATCATAAGAGCAAAAGCATGTAAGAACTGCATTTAGATAAAAGACTATCAAGTCTTGAATCCTAAAATTGAATTTATATGACTATGCTGTACCATTTAATATTTTTTTAATGTTTTTCCCTTGATCAGTGCCATACTTGAAAAGGTCATTTGTTCCGTAACCGAAATACAAACCACGCTATTTACATGGGGTATTACTTTCGGCGTAGCTGAAATGACGAGCCATTAGATTTTTAACGAGGGTTTACTACCCCCTCGCTAGTTAGCGAGGGGGTAGGGGAGGGGTAGCTAGCTACCCCTCCCCCCTCACACACCGGTGAACTGATTCACTTCACTTTTGGCTCGGGTGACGGTCAGACGTGTCTACCTCACCCTCCCATTTTGACAGCCTTAATCTTTTTTTCTTTTTCTTTCAGTGTGTGTTCGGAAGTTGGCCTCTACCTCTATCATGCGGAAATGCCCTGGCTTACCCGACCGCCCTTATGGGACTTTCATGTCGGCGGTCGAGACGGACCCTCACACCTTGTGTCCGTACTGCAGAGGTCAACGGTGTGATAGAGAAAATTTTTGCAGGGAGTGGTCTACCTCCCAGTGGGAGAGGTTTTTCCGGCGACGGAAGAAGAACTCTAAGCGGGATCTTTCTCCTTCAAGAGTTGCCTTGAAGAAGGAAAGTTCCAAGGACTCTTCTTCCGCTGCCCAAACCTCCTCTGAAGCTCCCACTCGATCGGATTCTCGTGAGAGGCCGGCTAGTGGTAGCGTAGGCCATTCTTTTGTTGACCAACCTCGGGGTTCGGGAGAGGGAGTTGCCTCCCATAGCGAGGCAGCTCCTCCTCCTCCTCCGGGGGAGGATATTGATAACTCTGTAATTAATGATGATTTATTGCAGCTTTGGGCTTCCTTGGGGCTTAAGGGTTCGCCCTCCAGGGAAGCCCTGTTTGACTTGATCCAGTTGGGAGCAGCTGTCAAGCAGTCGCCGGTGATAGCAGAGGTAGATCTTCTGTCTATCGTCGATGTTGTTGTGGCAGAGGCTTCCGACGGGTCGGGTCAAATCCCTGCCTTGGTTGCTGATGTAGCTGAAGGCTCAGTTCCCCCCTCCGAACATCCTTCGAGGGAGGAGCTGAGTCCAACGGTCTCTCCTGCGGGTGATTCTCCCCCTCGGGGGAGTTCCCTGACAGAGACTCCTCATCGGAGGACCGACGATGGTGTGCCTGCTCCTAGAGGTCGTCTTCGCCGCAAGGCTCGCCCTCCGCTCCGCCGTAGAGGCCTTCCTTCTCCCTACAAGGGAGTTAGGAGGCGCCTCTTCGGTTCTTCACCCTCGACGTCCCCCGCAGAGATTCCTCCTCGACGTGAGTTGACCGTTGCAGCTGCATCTCTGGACCTCTCTGCAGATCGTTCGCGATCTCCAACGCCTGCCAGACCTGTGGACCTGCCTTCTCCGCTCCTGGAAGCTGACGCGCTGTGGCCACACACGCACCCCGTTTTCCAACGGCTTTCAGTCCCTTCGGGGCAGGAGGACTTGTCTCACAATGTGAGCAAGTCTCTTCAGCGCCAGGTTTCACCTGCGCGCCCACGTACTCCTGCTGTTGCTGAGGACCTTCCTGCGCGCCAGCGAACTCCTGCAGCAGAGGCAGAGTCATCTCGTCAGCGCTCTCCTGCTCGTCACCGTGCTCCTGTTCGCCAGCGCTCTCCTGCTCGCAAGCGCTCGACTACGCGCCAGCGTTCTCCTGTGCACCAGTGATCTCCTACTCGCCAGCGCACATCTGCGCACCCTGTTCCTGTCACGCGCCAGGCGCGCCCACAATCTCCTGCGTGTCCACGGTCTCCAGCTCGCCAGTGATCTTCTCCTGCGCGTCAGTGCGCACCTGCGCGCCCTCGTTCGCCCGCGCGCCCACGATCCCCGGATCTGGGCACAGGCAAGAAGATTCTTCCTTCCCCTTCTCGCCCGCGATCACCTGCGCACCCTCGGAGTTTGCCCACGCGTCTGCCCTCGCCATCGCGCGCACTCGCCTTTGCGCCCTTCCAGAGCTGAACGAGACGCTACACGCCCACGCGCTCACGGAAAGTCTCCTGCACGCGCCCATGAGCAGCCCCCGGTACGCTCCTCTACTCCTGCTGGCCCTGTGCCCCAGCCGCCGGCTCCAGACCGCGCGCCAGCGATCTCCTGCTCGCCCGCGCGATCTGTCGCCTGCGCATAAGCATCCTTCAGCGCGCCCGCACGCACACGTTCCTGCTCACCGAAGGTCTCCTACGCGCTATCTCTCCTGAGCACGATCTCCCTACGCGCCATTGCTCGCCTGTGCGCCATCGCTCGCCAACGCGCCGACGCTCGCCTGCGCGCCGTCATTCGCCCGGCCGCCAACGCTCGCCCTTACGGCCGCACGTGCCCACGCGCACCCTCGCCCACGCGCCCCTTCGCCCACGCGCCCCTTCGCCCGTGCGCCCACGCGCCCCTTCGCCCGTGCGCCCACGCGCCCCTTCGCCCGTGCGCCCACGCGCCCCTTCGCCCACGCGCCCCCTCGCCCGCGCGCCCACGCACTCACGCGCCCCCTCGCCCACGCGCTCCCACGCCTTCATCTCCACGTGCGAACCTGCGAATTGTCCATCGCGCCAGCCCCAGCGAGACCCCAAGCGCGATTCTCAACGGGTTTTGCAGCGCGAGCAACCGAGCGAGTCTCCAGGAGCGCTCACAACCAGGTCATCATCTTCACGATCCCCCCCCCTTCCCTCCAGTGGGAGTCTCTGACACTGCGTCCGTCAGTCGTCAGCCTTGGTTTGGGTCCCTTATCAGAGCTGTCGTCCAGGCTGTTAAGCCTGCCTTCGCTGATTTGGGTCTCAGACCAGCGTCCCCACTGAAGAGGAAGAGAGGAGTAGAGTTCGTGGTGACTTCTCCTAGGGTCAAACTGGCCCCCAAGAAGTTCGTAAGGAAGGCTCCTTCCCCCCCTCAGACATTCTCTCCTTCTCCTGTGGACGAAGCTTTTCCGTCCTCAGGAGAATCTACCGAGGTGAGACCTTCTCCCACCGCACCAATGGGAGAGACCCCACCAAGAGTAGGAGAATCGTCGCGTACTGGGGCGGAGAAGAGCCCTCAGGCTTCTTTGCTGGAGTCCTGCATCCCTCCTAGAAGGGAACCGAAGGACTCGAAGACCGTCCCGAAGTCTTCTTCAAGGATTCGAGCAGAGCCAGCGAGACCCCAGGAGAACGTCCACGTGTCCCCCCAAGTAGAGCAGTTGGGGACAGGAGACTTTCCTGCCAATTCACCCGGAGGAGAGCAGCATGATTCAGAGCACGCCTTCTGGCAGGTCCTGACTTTGATGAGGCATCTCAACAAGTTCAAGGACCCCGAGACCGCCCCTCGTGAAGGCAAGGATACGGTCCTGGACCAAGTCTATGGCACTCAAAAACCCTCTAAGGCCAGTGCGGCTCTGCCTTGGTCCCAAGGGGTGAAGAGTGCCAGAGATAAGGTTGAGGGCCAGCTTGCGGCACTCGCCTCCTCCAGCCGTTCCTCTGCTGGTAACAAGCTCCTTCCACCTCCTCGTGTCCAACAGAGGAGGTACTTCGAGATCATGGAGGAGCCTTGTTTAGCTCTTCCTCTTCACCACTCCGTGGAGGAGCTTACCAGGGGAGTCTCTCTTGAGAGAGACTCCAACCGGCAGGTGACATTCTCGGCAACGGAGATCCTGAGTCAGGAGAAGGTCGCAAAGTGTGCCATGCAGACCACTTCGTGGCTGGATGTCTGGCTAGGGTCTCTGGGCATCCTGTTGCGTTCCGAGGATCTTTCCAAGGAAAGCACCAGGAAGGCCCAGGAGACCTTCCTTCTCTCGGGCACACGTACCATCGAGTTTCTGGCCCACCAAGTTTCGAACTTGTGGGCAAACTCGATCTTGAAACGACGTGATGCGGTGACCGAGAGGTTCCACGCGAAGGTCCCAGCCGTGGATGTCTGCAAGCTCAGACACTCTTCCATCCTAGGAAAGAGCCTGTTTGAGCCCAAGGATGTGGAACAGGCAGCTGAGAGGTGGAGGAAATCGAACCACGATTCTCTCCTCCAAAAGGCTCTTACATCTAAGCCCTACAAACCTCCAGCACCCCAACAACCTCGCCAGTCCAATTGACGAAACCGGCGCTGGCAGCAAAGACGAAGGTGTCCAGACAGCAGCCCTTTCCTGTCAAAGACAAGAAGGGCGGAAAGTCCTCCAGGGGAGGCAAAAATCCTAGAGGGAGTGGCCGAGGCCGCAAACGCTAGGATTGGCAATCCCCCTGCATGTCCACCAGTGGGGGATGCCTACAAAGTTGCGAGTTCAGGTGGCAGCAACTCTGGGCCGATTCCTGGACGATCTCCGTGATCAGTCAGGGATATCGCGTCCCGTTCACGACATCTCTTCCTCCCCTGACAGCGAATCCAGTGTCGGTGAGCTCCTATGCCATGGGATCGGTAAAGGGGCTAGCCCTACGGGCAGAAGTCGAGACCTTGCTCAAGAAGGATGCTCTCCAGGAGGTCGTGGACGGCTCCCCAGGCTTCTTCAGTCGACTCTTTCTTGTAAAGAAGGCATCTGGAGGCTGGAGACCAGTCATCGACCTCTCAGCCCTGAACAAGGTTGTCAAACAAACTCTGTTCAGCATGGAGACAGCAGACACGGTCAGACTTGCAGTGAAACCGCAAGACTTCATGTGTACACTGGATCTGAAGGACGCGTACTTCCAGATCCCAATCCATCCGTCTTCCAGGAAGTACTTGAGATTCAGCCTAGACAACAAGATCTACCAGTTCAAGGTGCTGTGTTTCGGTCTCTCCACAGCACCGCAGGTTTTCACCAGAGTGTTCACCCTGATATCTTCGTGGGCACACAGGATCGGCATCCGTCTCCTCCGTTATTTGGACGACTGGCTGATCCTGGCAGACTCGGAGTCGACCCTTCTTCGATACCGAGACGAGCTTCTGGGACTTTGCCAAGATCTAGGGATCATGGTAAATCTCGAGAAGTCTTCTCTGCCTCCATCTCAACGACTGGTATATCTAGGCATGATATTGGACACCAATCTCCACAAAGCCTTTCCATCAGACGACAGGATAGCAAGGCTGAGGAGGGTCGCAGTTCCTTTCCTCAGACGAGAAGAGCTTCCAGCCCAATCGTGGTTATGTCTCCTAGGTCACCTTTCCTCCTTAGCCCGTCTGGTTCCAAACGGCCGCCTCAGGATGAGATCCCTGCAATGGCGGCTCAAGTCCCGATGGAATCAAGGCCACGATTCCCCGGACATCCTGGTCCCTATGGGTCCTGCGGAACGGACGGACCTTCAGTGGTGGGTGAGGGAGGAAAACCTTCGAAAGGGAGTGGATCTTCTCGTCCTCCCCCGGATTTGATGCTGTTCTCGGACGCTTGAAAAGAAGGGTGGGGGGCCCACGTTCTGAACCACAGGATCTCAGGCCTATGGTCAGAATCAGAAAAGTGCCTCCACATAAATCTGCTAGAAATGAAGGCCGTATATCTGGCACTTCAACAGTTCTAATGGATCCTGGCGGGTCACTCTGTGGTGGTGATGAGCGACAACACCACGGTGGTGGCTTACATCAACAAGCAGGGAGGTACCTTTTCACAACAGCTATCCCATCTTACAGTAGAGGTACTGAGATGGACCGAAGTCCACTCGATTCCACTATCAGCGCGCTTCATTCCGGGCAAGAGGAATGTGCTCGCCGACAGTCTGAGCAGAGCATCGCAGATAGTGAGTACCGAGTGGTCTTTGGATCCTCTAGTAGCCAGCAAAGTCCTGACTTTGTGGGGTTCCCCGACGGTGGACCTGTTCACGACAGCCTTGAACTTCAAGTTTCCGCTGTACTGTTCCCCAGTCCCGGACCTCAAAGCATTCTGGCAAGATGCCTTCCAACAACGGTGGGACAACATCGACGTGTACGCCTTTCCCCCATTCTGTCTGATGAGAAGGGTGCTCAACAAGACCAGACTATCGGTCAACCTGTCAATGACCCTAATAGCTCCACTATGGCATCATGCAGACTGGTTCCCGGACCTTTTGCAGCTCCTGACGGAACTCCCTAGAGAGCTTCCTCCACGACACGAGCTACTCAAGCAACCACACTGCAACATCTTCCACAAAGCCGTAGCATCGCTTCGGCTTCACGGCTGGAGACTATCCAGCATCTCCTCACAGAGAGAGGCTTTTCGCAACAAGTTGCGGAGAGGATGTCTGGACACCTGCGAAAGTCATCTGCAGGGGTCTACCAGGCGAAGGGGAGAGTCTTCTGTGGTTGGTGTCATGGAAGGGGTATCTCTCCCCTCGATGCCACTATTCCAGCAATAGCGGAGTTTCTTGTGTATTTGCGGGAAGAAATGCGCCTTTCGGTCTCGGCGGTGAAAGGCTATCGCTCAGCCTTAAACCTGGCCTTCAGGCTGAAAGGAATGGACATTTCCCCCTCGCTGGAACTTTCTCTACTCATACGAAGCTACTAGCTTACCTGCCCTCAGTCGGAAGTGAGACCTCCTCCATGGAACGTGGTTCGTGTCCTCAGGTCTCTTAAGAGACCTCCGTTCGAACCATTATGCCAGGCTTCTGATCGTCACCTGACTTGGAAGACGGTGTTCCTGCTCGCTTTGACCTCGGCCAAGCGAGTCAGTGAACTTCATGGTCTCTCGTACGACGTCGCCCATTCAAGGGGATGGGGGGAGGTAACATTCGGGTTCATCCCTGAGTTTATTGCTAAGACTCAGAATCCTGGAGTTCCGGACCCACGGTTCGACGCCTTCAGGATTTCGAGTCTCCGTTCTGTAATAAATGACTCAGACCATCTCCTACTGTGCCCAGTAAGGAGTCTGAGGCTCTATCTGAAGAGAACAGCTGCAGTTTGTCCTCGAGTGCAAGCCCTGTTTTTGAGCACAGGGAGGACGAAGAGGAGGGTCACTAAGAACACCATCTCAGCTTGGATTCGCAGGGTCATCCACCATTCCCTGAATCCAGACCCTCCTCCGTCACGTCGCCCGAGAGCACACGATGTCAGAGGCATCCCTACGTCCCTGGCATTCAAGAGAAACTTCTCAGTGACGCAGGTTCTACAAGCTGGGGTCTGGAAGCATCAAACAACCTTCACAGCCCACTACCTGCAGGACGTGACCCACAGGAGGCTCGATATGTTCTCTATCGGCCCTGTGGTGGCTACACAACAGCTGGTCTAACCTCAGGCTCCTTAATGGACAAGTAGCAGAAGGTTGAGGGCATTGTTACCCAGTTTTAGTCTGCATGAATGAAAAAGTATGTCTGGCCCTTGCTCTTTTCTTCATCCTCCCCTCTCTTGGGGAAAGCAGCATCCTGGGTTCTCTGCACAGTTGACCTCAAACCACTGCAGGTAAACCATGCTTCCTTGTGTTCCTAGTATTAATACAGTATAATACTGTCGCGTCCCCCATACCCTGACGAGGTGGTATTGGGAACGTCCTAGCCTAGATTTCCATCTAAAGGACTTCAGGTCAACTTCCTAGGACGAGTCACACTTCTTTCCTTCACACACTAGCTTATGTAGGCTGCACGTTCCTCGCAGAGCAAGGAACTTGCGAGGTGCATGGACTCCTTATCTCGAGTGCTACACCCTCGGATCCTGAGTCCCCGGGCAAACCCAAAGCCAGTAAGGCTGGGACTTACCACCCTACCTAAGGGTTAAGTCACCCCATGTAAATAGCATGGTTTGTATTTCGGTTACGGAACAAATGACAAATTCGGAGATAATTTGTATTTTTCCTAACCATGCAAACCTTAGCTATTTACACATACTTGCCCGCCAGCCCTGTCCCCCGTGAAGTCCTACCTCTAAGCGAAGTGAATCAGTTCACCGGTGTGTGAGGGGGGAGGGGTAGCTAGCTACGCCTCCCCTACCCCCTTGCTAACTAGCGAGGGGGTAGTAAACCCTCGTTAAAAATCTAATGGCTCGTCATTTCAGCTACGCCGAAAGTAATACCTCATGTAAATAGCTAAGGTTTGTATGGTTAGGAAAAATACAAATTATCTCCGAATTTGTCATATTTTACAATGAAGCTACAGTACTTTATAATGTTTTGAATACAGTACAGTACTGTTAAGCCTAATTTTTTAGCGTAAGCAGCAAAATTACTAAATAGAACCTAATCCTTTCACTGTGGAGAATAACTTTAGTTTACTTACCTTTTCAACCTTGCTAGTGGAGCAGATAACTGTAACAATATTTTATTTCCAGAAACAAGCTCCAAAATTGGCATACATATTTTATGAGAACTGATGAAAATTCAAGATGGGGCCATTTTTCACTATAGACACCATTGAATACACAAAAATATTGCACTTCATAATAAAATCTCAAAGACTTGTAATATTTGAATGACCATGTGCTAACCATACATGTTTCACCATTTAGAATCTGAATTTGGAACTATGTACCTACAGTACTCGCTAGTTTCCTTGTATCATAATATCAGCCCCAAGATCATGATTATGGTAAAAAAATGCCTATATCATAGGCACCGTCAGTTCGATATATTTTTGGAAGTAGTACTGTATATAATCCTATAGGCAATAGGTTTATACTTCTTTGCTACATATTGTCTTGCTCCTTGGATGAGTATATACAGCGCTTCTAATTCTTGCACCTGCACAGTGCTGTGCAGGTCAGACCAAAGCAATAGTATTTGCATCAGCTGCAGTATTCTGACTTACATCAACACTTGGTCAGTTGCTGGCAACTTTCTACAATGGGTGGGATCTCTGCCCAAAAGATCTGCCTCAGATCTTTCTTGGTCCAGCTGCAGTTGCCAGGACTCTATTTTTCTGGTTGCTGTATTGTTGACCAACTCCATGTGCAGCATGCTTCCCATGCTGCTTAAAAGCTGCTTGGGTATGGCCTCTGCTTATGAGAAAACATGTCCAACCACACATCATGATCTTGTCTAAGGTTTCCATGTCTTCATCATCTACTACCGGTGAGCTCTGGCTGAGTTTGCTGAAAACACCGGAAGCCATATCATAAACATCCTAGATTTGCCAAACAGACGTTTTCCCTTTGCTACGGAATGCTGAAGAGACATCACAGCCAATGAAAGCATGTAACAAGAATATCCTTTTGGTCTTTTCTGCAAGAGTGCAACACAAATCATGTACAGTATACAGGAATCCACCTCAGGTTCTGTATTTGGCCAAAGGTAACCCACAAGTGCTACAGACCTAGCTCCTAAAATGCCTGCAGAACACTAACTGCAGTGATGACAACATCTGTGTTGCTGACTTTAATTGCAATGGCTTTGCTACCTGCTTCTATTGCATGCCTGGTATGCATAAAGATTGGTGTTTCAGCTTCTTCTTGACTGCATGGTGCTAACCCAACCACATTTGATGTGACCACACATGCCATCTTACCGTCCAGAAATATGAACAGCTTGGCTTTGTTGTTTCTTTCTCTCAGGAAGTTTTGTAAGTTTCAGGAAATTTTGCCCTTCCTTGTCACCCTGCATCTCGCCCCTCATCCTCTCTTTGATTTAGTTGCAACGTTCAGACTAGATGGTCAATAGACATCAAATAGACATCAAACATAATGTATGTTTGTATTGTAGGAAGAACCTGGAACATTGCATATTTGTCAAACGTCTTTGAACTGCGTCGGGCAGAATATTCACCAATGCTGAACCATCAGGGATGATGGTGTCGGCATCTGGTTCTACCTCATGGACTGTAACTTGGCTTTTAAGAATGGTAGTAAGGTGGGATTTCTGACAGGTGAGGAGCTTTCCACCATCACTGAGGGCAGCAGTATATGCCTGGTTCTCAGAACAGAGGAACTCCTTCAAGTCACACACTCTGCTCTGTCATGAAATGAACAGCTTGGAGAACAGTTGACAGTCTATCTAAAGCAAATTTTGCTTTGAAAAGTCAACAGACACTGGTACCAGTCAGAAAAGGTCAACCCAGTTCTTCTTGATTGGCTTATAGAAAGTGGAGTCTTCTTTCCATTCCAATCCCTATATTAACTCGTAGGAACAGATCTTGCCTAGCTCAAGATG